>NC_064812.1:9990267-10088247 GCF_023721935.1 Panthera uncia | reverse complement strand
GGGGGGGCGAAGGGGGCAGCGCGGAGTCATGAGCCCTGGATGGATTTCCCCCAGATCTCAGAAAAGCCTGGATTTTTACCTATGAGAGGCACAGAGAAGTATCAAGCTTAGACCTTTTGGCAGGAGCCGGTTCTCAAAGTTGTTATTTGAAGGGTGTGTGTGTGTGCATGCGTGTCACAGAAAGAAAGAGAGAAGGAAATGGGGGGGGTGGGGGGTGGAATAATGTCCTCTAAGCTCTAGTGTTCTACTCTGAAGGGACATACCATTGTGGCTGCCCTTAGGCTCCAAGACAAGTATTGCTTACCAGCAGTATGGCCCGGAGGGAGGTGACCTCTCTGAATTTATTTCATCATGTATAAAATGAAGATAATAACTTTCAAGAAGGGATGCTTAGGAGACAATTACCCACAAGGTATTAGGGGGAGAAGCTCCAAATCGCTTCCTGGCCTAGAAGGAAAAACGAGCTTGGGTCTTCAGCTATTACATTTCTTTTTAAAACAAATATAAGGTGAAGCTATGTTCATGACCCTGGGGAAAGGATATAAATGAATTATTTGTGCTTGATAAAATCTGTGCCTTCCCGAAAGCACTTTCATAGTCTCAGCCATTCCCTGGGGTAATTATGGGGACTAGGGATTTTAAGATACCCCAGAGAAGAGGAAATTGAGAACCTACCTCTTTTCCCTTTGAAAAATCAGCATGATGAGCATTTCTCTGTGGAATTATAATTGTCCACAAGTGGCCTATCTGCAGGAAAGAACTCCACGCCCCCACGGAGGAGTCAGGGCAGCATATCTAAACCACTCATACACGCTCAACACCAAGGTGTTGGAGTTTCACGTCACGTAGGATGGGCTGGAAGCCCTCCTGCACCCTGGCTCAGCATCATGCTTTGGGATAATTACTAAATGTCCAGGTGAGAACAAAAAGGACCCACAATGTGGCTCAGATGTGATACTCCACTGTGAGAATCAGAGGGAATGAGATGAACTCAGGCATCAGTACAGCAGCAGCCCAGACAAAGCAGGACCCATGTGGCCACAACCAAAGCCGTTGTTAGTAGACCTGTACCACTTTCTGTTTTTCTCCCTGCCTTTTGTTTGGAACATTTGAGACTGAGAAAGCTCCCAAAATAATTGGAAAATTTCAGGCCTGGAGGACTGTCAGTTTGTAAATACCGGAATTTCTGCTAACAAAGGCAAGTGGAGGTCCAAGGGCCTGATTGGAAAACAAAGCAGATACATTAATATTTACAGTCCTGACAATAAAATGGATCAATTAACCGCACGGATATTAGGTTTCAAGCACCCAGCACTTGCATGCGTGAGATAAATTGTAGACATTGTCTCTACTCCTACTCTCAAAATCATAGGTATCCGTGAGTGTAATTTGATTCTCTAGCTCAGTCTTAGAACAAGGCAGGAGTAAAGCAGAGAGACTCAACAGACAGAGATGTCAACATTCATTAGGGTTAATAGTTGAAGGTCAAGTACTCTAAGGATATCAAAACATCTTCTCTTTACTCTTTGACAGTAGCAAACACCAGAAGAAGCAATGAATAAGGGTGGATTGATAGAGAGCCGAAAATATTGACTTTGGACTAAAGTCAAAGCCGCAAAGTCCTGACCCCCCCATCGCAGTCCTGTGGGAGTGGTGGGTATGGCTTCTCTTACGGGCAATCAATCACAGCTACCTGCACAATGTAGCACTATTCACCAATGGCACAACAGGAAACAATCACGGTAAAAGCTGCCAATATTGGACTGCCATAATGTGCTGGGCACCATCTTAAACATTTTCAACGGATTATCTCATTTCAATCACACAGAATCTCATGAGACAGTTACAGTTATTTTCTCTAATTTCAGGTGGGGAAGCCACAGACCAGAGAAGTCTACAGATACGCCATGTCCTACCAGTAGTGAATGGTCAAGGCAAGATTTGGACCCAGTTCATCTGGTTGCATTGCCAAGCTCTTAACCCATGGTACGTGGCATCCCCTACATTGAAAGGGCATGGGACTTGTCGTAAGAGGCTCTAGATTTGTATTTTGACCCAGAGCTCTTGGAACAACTGACTTAAAACTCCCTAAGCCTTAGTTTCATGTTTTATGGCTGCAGGATGACAGACAACATAAAACAAGTCTTTATTCTGAGTCTCAGCTTCCTGAGCTGTAAAGGGGAAGAACAACATCTCTCTGTCTCCCTCTCTCTGCCTCCCTCCCTCGTTTTTTCTTGAAACGGTTGTTATTGACAAGTTTGGATCCCCGACCTTGAGAAGCTCACAGTTAAATAAGGAAACAGATTCACATACAGATGCGATGATATAGAGATGACAAAGAGGGAGTGGCCAGTTGGCCCTGATCTGGAAAAGGAGGTGACAGTCAAGGCCTTAAAGAAGAAAGGATCATTCAAACCCATTGACTTTTCACTGTAGATTGGCTTTGGGTCCCACACTCAATACTCTAATTTTAATAAATTTCCTATCTCTGTTCTAACATGAGACCACAGGCACTCACCCAAATTTATCTCATGGCTGGATTAATAATAAAAATAATATCAACACTTATGTTGTTTAATGAAAAGTTAGACGTGGCAGAATGTAAGAAGAGAGAAGCTGCATGCCTTCTTCCTTCAGCCCCCTTACAACTTCTCTGTTGAATTATTTGTCCCTTGCCCCTGGAGAGAATCTGGGAGGACCAAATAACATCGAGTTCCAATTACATTAAGCACCGTATCTAGGTGCTCTCAGCTTCAAGAGAAGTTTAATTTCTCCCAGAGAGTTTCCAAAGAATTCTTGGGAATAATAATTCCAAACAATTCCAAATAATTCTTGGGGTGATGTACAGGATGAGTACCGTCCCTTAAGAACAATGGGGTCGAACTCCAGTGGTGACCAGTCAGTTGTAGGCACTGCCATACTTAGTTCCTGTGGGTTATGGGTAGCACCAGAGGAAATCATAGTCATTATGTCTAACCAGCTCCTCATCAATTCTGCCCGCTCTAGTGAACTCAGCTGGAACATGTAGGTAGTACTTTCCCCTGAGATGACTTTTCCCTTTTCCCTTGATGAGACTCCCCTTCCATGCTTCCCTTCCCTGGCTCTTTCCTAGCCCCACCTGTTCATCTAAGCACAGAGCACATTTGAGTCAGAAGGCACCATCATGGGTTATGCTACCATAGTGCCATTTGGACGAGAGAGAAAAGTAAGCATGTTTCACAAGAAGGAAAGGGAATGCTTGTGCCCTTATGCCTCTGCATGGAAACTTTCACCTCCATAAACTATGGGTCCCAGTTCTGATGGCCCCATATGGTCTCAATATGGGCCTCACGTATGATGGCCCCAGTGCAGTCTGAAGGACTCTGGTTTTCTTGACTCATTTTTTTTTTTTTTTTTTGCAATAGTATATGAAAGGACAGTTCTTGGGCTGTGTAGAATTCAATCTATGGGCAATTCAGATTCTATCAGAGACTTAGATGATATATATATCCCCTATTAGCTTCAAGAAGTGCCATTGTGACATGCCAGCCCATCTTTTCATACTTTGAAGCTTTTGTTTGTTGTTGTTATGGAGGGTATGTCATCACCCTTTGGAATACCTTAACCAACTTAAGGTTTATTATCAGACATCTGGGGTCACAGCTCTCTTCACGATCCCCTGTGTCATGGCTAGTGAAACTTAGAAGGCACATGAAACACAACCCGAGTCTTAATTACTTATGTCACGGGTAAAGAAATAAGGGCCCAAAGAAGAATTCATATTATTTCCTCAGCTTCATTTCTCACAAGGTCTCTCTATTTCAGAACACATACTCCATTCGTGTGAAAAGAAAGTACATAACTCTATGGCAGTGCCCTCATCTTACTCTGTGCCTTTGCAAATGCGATTTCCTCCGCCAGGAATGTTTATTTCCTTCTCATACCCTCTCTGATCAACTACGTAACTTACATTCCTCTTTCATGCCTCAACTTAGATTTTACTTCCTTGGAGAATGCTTTCATGGCACCCATCTCCACTGCCTGAATTAGGTGCCCCTCATAAATACTGCCATTGCTCTAAGAATATATCCCCAGCAACGCACTTATCCCTGTGCATTGCGAGGGCCTGTTCATGTCTTTGGTTTTCATACCAGCCTGTGATTTCACAGGGAGCAGTGAGCAAGGCTATGTTTTGCTGGCCTCGCACAAAGCATGAGCAGAGTAGGGTTTGATTCACTGAATGAAATACTAACTGAAAGACTCTGAAAAACAGCTCAGGAGTTTTGCCTCCTTGTTCGGGAAGCTTGGCTCTTCCTTCTCGGATACTTCCCTTTCAGGACATTGAGAGTCCAGCAGACATAGTATCTAATGCTTGAAAGCAAAGTTTTGTTCACATTCATTTTTAGCCCAGCGTCCTGCGTATAGGATACTTTTGAATCTCAATATGATTAATTTTTATTTTTGTAGGTAGCACTGGATGACTATAAAAGCAAGATAGGGGAATGTATATTTAAAGAAGGTATCACAAGGGTGCCTGGGTGGTTCAGTTGGTTAAGCATCTGACTTTGGCTCAGGCCATGATCTCACGGTGCCTGAGTTTGAGTCCCATGTCGGGCTCTGTGCTGACAGCTCAGAGCCTGGAGCCTGCTTCAGATTCTGTGTCTCTGTCTCTCTCTGTCCCTCCCTCATTCATGATCTCTCTTCCTCTCTTCCTCTCTCTCTCTCCCTGTCTCTCAAAAATATGTTTTCACTCATATGTGGATCCTTAATCGAAGACCATGGGGGAGGGGAAGGGGGAAAAAAAAGTTACAGAGAGGGAAGGAGGCAAACCATAAGAGACTCTTAAATACTGAGAACAAACTGAGGGTTGATGGGGAATGGGGGAGAGGGCAAAGTGGATGATGGGCACTGAGAAGGGCACCTGTTGGGGTGAGCACCGGGTACTGTATGGAAACCAATGTGACAGTAAATTATATTTAATATTAAAAATCAAAAATAAATAAGCATTAAAAAAAGAAGAAAGTATCACATGCTAGGTGACTTTTGAGGTGAGTTTGAGAAATGTCTTAACTTGGGTTCTCTGGAAAATAGAGCCTGAGGTGAGAATTTAGTGCTACTGCCTTATTGGGAAGTACAATCCCAGGGCAGCAAAAATGGGGCAAATAAGAAACGGGACAATCTGATCAGGAGTTAATATCCAAAATGTATAAAGAACTCACACAACGCAACACCAAGAAACCAAATAACCCAATTTAAAAAAGGGCAGAGGAACTGACTAGACCTTTGTCCATGGCCAACAGACACATGAAAAGATGCTCAATATCGCTCATCATCAGAGAAATGCAAATTAAAACCACAATGGGGTTATCATCTCATACTAGTCAGAAAGGCTCAGACTAGTATCAAAAAGACAAGAAATAGAAAGTATTGGCATGGACGTGGAGGAAAAGGAGCCCTCGTGCACTGTTGGTGGGAATATAAATGGCGCTACTGTGAAAAACAACATGGAGGTTCCTCAAACAATTAAAAATATAAATACCATATGATCCAGTAGTTCTACTACTAGGTATTTATACAAAAAAATGAAAGCACTAATTCAAAAAGATATATGCATCTCTATGTCTATTGCAACATCATTTACAATAGGCAAGATAGGAAAGCAACCTTAGTGTCCGTTGATAGATGAATGGATAGAGAAGGTGTGGTATATATGCGATATATATAATTATATAATGGAACATTATTCAGCCATAAAAAAGAACAAAATCTTGCCCTTCAGAGCAACATGAGTGGACCCAGAGGGCATTATGCTAAGTGAAAAAGGACAAAGAAGGACAAATACCATATGATTCCATTTATCTGTGCATTCTAGAAAACAAAACAAATGAACAAGCGTACACAAAACAGAAAACAGTGTCATAAATACAGAGAACAAACTGCTCATTGCCAGCGGGGAAGGGTGAGGGGATGAGCAGAATAGGTGACGATTAAAAGGTACGCCCTTCAAGCTATAAAATAAACGAGTCACGGGGATGAAACATAGAGCACGGGGATATGTTCAATAATATTGTAATGACATTGGACGGCAACCATACTTGTCGTGGTTAGCATTAAATAATGTATACAATTGTCGAATCACTATGCAATCACTAATAAAACATTGTGCGTCAACTACACTTCAGTTAAAAAAAGAGGAAGAAACGAGCTAAGCAAAGGGAAGTAAGTGCAAAATGATACGTTGCCACATCCACCACAGTTTCTTGGACGCCCTCAGCCCATCACTCCCCAGCTGTCCCTCCTTGGCCACACAGTCTGCCTCTTGGCTGGCAGAAAATCAGAGTTGATGCAGTCCGATGGAGAGAAGACGAGACAAGAATTTATCTGTTAGGTTCTTCCCCTAGTCCTTATTCCTTCGATCAAAGTATGCCCCACAGGTATTTAACTTTCTTGTAACTCCCGGCCCCTCTGGAAGAGAATGGGTACGGTGTTTCAGACAGTAAGTGAGGCATAATCGTGACGAGAATTCTTATAATGCATTGGTGTGCGGGACACATTTGGGGACTGGTGAATAATCCAGAATGTTGAGAGAGAAAGCCACATCGGAGGCAGCTGTGGAAGAAAGAGTCTTTGTTTCAATGTTTAATCTATTTACTCAGATGCCAGTGTTTTCTCCAGGAACTGCTGGGGAAAATGTTGCAGTCAAAGCTTACACCTGTTAATTACTGCACCAAAACAGCAGGGTCCAAAGTCATCATTGTGCGCCGTGGATAATTACAGCCCCACAATTGTAAGGCATCCTCTTGGCGCTTTTTCCACACAAATGTGCAGGCCTGGATGCTAAACAGGTGATGACGATTTGCAAGAATAATAATAAATGCTGGTGGGGGCACAGGTAATTAAGAGATTTGGGGCTGCAGACAACGTGTTCTGAGCAAGTCTGGAAACAGACCAGGAGAAACTGGGGAGGCTTCCATCCAGGCTAGACTGCATCTGAAAAGACTGACCAGCACATCCGATGAGTGCAATTTCTTTAATGCGTGAAGGAGGCAGACATTAAGGTCAGGATGGGGAAATTAACCCATGCCATTTCCGGTGGAGCAAATAGGCGTCCTGTCCACCTCTGGCTGGGCACGCAGGCAGGAAATGAGCAGGACTTGGAACAAGACGCTGAGGTGAATGGAACGCCATAAACCCATAGCTGATAGACATAATGGGGATGGCTAGAGACATCTGCCAGGCTGGGATGAAAGTGAAGCACCAAAATTAAAACAGATTTTCAAATTTCATTTAGGCACTTGGCATGTTAGTGATCCGAGAAGACAATGAACCATTCAGAATTTCATGTCCAACGTCAAGCCTGTTGGCTACCGATATTTTGGGCTTATACATTTTGAAGTCAAGCAGATTCAATGATACTGGACTCCATTTTACCTTCCGACAGATGGGCCCTACATCTGAAACCCTAAATTCATCATAAGAAATCTGTGAGACAAACCTCGAGTGTCTTTGCGAAATTACTAATTTTTAGAACTTTTATAACAAATTTTTTAAGTCTTGTTATTGCACAACTATTGTGATCTGAATATTAAGTCAGAAACCTTGCTCAGAGCATTTCGCATAATCTTCGGCCTAACGCTTTGGACCACATGCCATTATTCCCACTTTGTAAGTCAGAAAACAAAGGCTCGAGAAAGTTGAAAACCTCAAGTGAGTAACAGAGTTGACATTCAAATACATATCTTTATCACTTCAAAATTTGTGCTATTTCTGCTATGTCGTACTCACGATGAGTGCCAAGTTTGGAAAACACCAGTATCAGGTTTTCAAATCTTTCTGGATTATTCTTCACCCCACTTATACCCCTCTCCCTTGGTTCCACCAACTCCTGTGTTCCGGTCTTTCCTTTTTCTTCTTGGTGAATGACTTAGATTCGCAAAATTATTTTGAAGATAGTACAAAGGGTTTCCATATACTTCAAACTCAGTTACCTTCTTATTAATATCTTAGAGTAGGATGGCACATTTGTCACAATTAATGAACCAATGCCAACACCTAATTATTTTTTTTTAATTATTTTTTTAAAATTTATTTATTTTTGAGACAGAGACAGAGCATGAACAGGGGAGGGGCAGACAGAGAGGGAGACACAGAATCAGAAGCAGGCTCCAGGCTCTGAGCCATCAGCCCAGAGCCCGACACGGGGCTTGAACTCACGGACTGCGAGATCGTGACCTGAGCCGAAGTCAGATGCTCAACCGACTAAGCCACCCAGGCGCCCCACCAACACCTAATTATTAACCAAAGTCCATACTTAATGCAGACTTCTCAAGTTTTCCCCAAAGTCCTTTTCCTCAAGTTTTCCCCAAAGTCCTTTTTTTTTTTTTCCAGTTCCAAGATACTGCCCAGATTACCACCCACCATGTAGTATTCATATCGCCTTAGCTCGTCCTTTTTGTGACAGTGTCTCAGGATTTTCTTGTGATAGGTGATCTTGACAGTTTGGGGGATTACTGGTCATATATTATAGAATGTACCTCAGTGGAGACTCACTGTTGTTGGAATAGAATTCACATGGCATAAAATTCAGCTTTGTAGAGTGATTGCAACAATTCTATTTCTTAGTCTTTTCTTCTTTCTGCTTCCTTTTGGGCACAGGTTGTTCCAGTGGGCCCAGCATCTTAAAAGTGGGAGGTTAAGTAACTCATTTGCGATATAGAAGAAGAAGATTTTCTTTTTCCATAGAATAAGCATTTATAGCTATAGACTTCCCTCTAAGAAGTAAGTTAACTGGATCTCACTAGTTTTGATATGCTGTGTCTTCATTTTTCACTGATCTCCAAGAATTTTCTTTTTTTTAAATTTTTTAAATGTTCATTTATTTTTGAAGGAGAGGGAGAGACGGAAAGTGAGCAGGGAAGGGACGGTGGAGGGGCGGGGGACACAGAATCTGAAGCAGGCTCCAGGCTCTGAGTTGTCAGCACAGATCCCAACATGGGGCTCAAACCCACAAACCGTGAGATCATGACCTGAACCGAAGTCGGCTGCTGAACTGACTGAGCCCCCCAGGTGCCCAATCTCTAACCGTTTTCTAATTTCCCATGTGGTTTCTTCTTTGACCACTGGTTATTTGGGAGTATGTCTTAATTTGTATATACTTGTGGTTTTTCCAGACTTCCATGATATTAATTTCTAATTGCATACAGTTGTGATCACATAATCATACTTTGTATGATTTCAATTCTTTTTAAATTTATTGGGATTTGGGGCAGACCCAAACATGTCCTCTATTCTGGGGAACATTCCATGTGTACATGACAAGAATCTATATTCTGCTGTTGTTGAGTGATGTACTCTGTGGATGTCTGTTAGGTCTAAGTGGTTTATGTTGTCATTCAAGCCTTCTATCCCTGCTCCTCTGTCTAGTTGTTCTATCCATTTTCATAGTGGAATATTGATGCCTCCCCTATTATTGTTGAATTATCTACTTCTCTCTTCACTTATGTCAATCTTTGCTCGAATACTTTGACAAAAATAACTGAAGTATATTGTTATAATTTCTAAAGCAACTTCACCTTCAATTTTAGTAACAAAGCTGTGTGGATTACAATTTCATCTCCTTTTTATGGGCAAGGACAAGAGCGTCCCCGCAGTTCACACAAATAATAAACAGCAGCACCAAGGCTCCCATCCGGTCGTGGATGTCTCCCACTCCTGAGTCATCTTCTCAATATCACACCCAGCCGGCCAACTAACCGGCTGCAGACCCAAGGGGAGGCTCAGCCAAACGCAGAGCCGTCCAGCTGAGACCAGTCCAGATGGCTGACCCACAGAATCCTAAGTTAAATGAATGGTTGTTGTTTTAAGTCGCTACGTGTGGGGATGGTTTGTGATGGAGCAACAGCTGAGACAGTCCTCCTGTCTGCCGCCTACCCTCACTGAACCCGAGGGCCAAATTCTGTTTATTGCTATACTTGCATTATTTTCTTTGGGTCCAGACGCATATTTTTAGAATTCGCTCAGAAGTCAACCAAGACATTTGGGGTAGGTTTATGGAAATACAGTTGGCACACAACATTGTGTAGGTTTAAGGTGCACCATGTGATGATTTGATGCACGTATACATGTGAAATGACGACCGCAATAAACTTAATTAACAGCTAAAGCTTTCATCACTTCACCCAGTTACCATTTTTGTGTGCGGTGAAAACATGAAGATCTACTCTCTTAACAACTTTCAAGTGTATAATACAGTCTTGCTAGAGCACTTGTCGTCTTACGTCAGACCCCAGAGCTTATTCATCTTCCAACTGGCAGTTTGTACCCTGTTTTCCCATACCTCCCAGCCCCTGGAAACCGCCATATTGTTTTCTGTTACTATGAGTTCCACTTTTTAGATTCCACATATAAGTAAGATCATACAGTATTTGTCTTTCTCTTCCTGAGACTTACTTCACTTGGCATAATGCTCTATATGCTCTATCTACAGGATTTCCTTTCATTTTGTGGCTGAATAATATTTTGGGGTGTGTGTGTGTGTATATGTGTATATATGTGTATATATATGTGTATATAAGGGTTTCCATATACTTCAAACTCAGTTACCTTCTTATTAATATCTTAGAGTAGGATGGCACATTTGTCACAATTAATGAACCAATGCCAACACCTAATTATTTTTTTATACATATTTTTTATACATATACATATATATATGTATGTGTATATATATATATATATATATACATATGTACACACACACACACACACACACACATACATATATATCTTCTTTATCCATTTATCCATTGACAGATACTTAGGTTGTTCCCAAGTCTTTGTTATTATGAATAATGCTGCAATGTACATGGGAGTGCACTAATCTTCAAGTTAGTGATTTCATTTTCTTCAGTTGTATATCTGGGAGTAGGAATCCTGGACCCCATGGTAGCAAAAGTCAGGGATGATTTAACTAAAAGGAATGCAGGAACTTTCTTGTTTCCAGCTCCCTTCACTCAATTCTTTTGCCGGCTTGGTCCCTATCGACAGGTCAGTTTGAGGTCTGCATGATTAAATACAAAGATTTGTTTTGGCGCAGGTTTTAAAAATATTTGTCCATATAATTTATCGTCAAATTGGCTAACATACAGTGTGTACTTGGTTTGGGGGGTAGATTCCTGTGATACATCACTTACATACGACACCCAGTGCTCATCCCAACAAGTGCCCTCCTCAATGCCCATCATCCATTTTCCTCTCCCCCCAACGCACCCCCATCAACCCTCAGTTTGTTCTCTGTATTTAAAAGTCTCTTATGGTTTGCCTCCCTCCCTCTCTGTTTGTAACTATTTTTCCCCTTCCCCTCCCCTTCTGTTAAGTTTCTCAAGTTCCGCATATGAGTGAAAACATGCTGTCTTTCTCTGACTGACTTATTTCACTTAGCATAATACCCTCCAGTTCCATCCACGTTGCTGCAGATGGCAGGATTTCATTCTTTCTCACTGCCCACTAGTATTCTATTGTACACATAAACCACTCGAAGACATTTAATTCTGATCAAGAGTGCCCATATGATTTGAACGTGTGATCCTACCTTTCAAATTTTTGAGAACAGGTTGTTGCCTAATAAAAGAAAAAAAAAATCCAGTGCTATATTGTTCCCATTTCTCTGCACAATTTGTTGTTGTTGTTCTTCGTTTCTTTCTTTTTTTTCTTTTGTGTGTGTGTGTGTGTGTGTGTGTGGATGTGGGTGTGGGTGTGCATGTTGGGGGAGGGGCAACCAGTCCCAAAGCTTCTAAGAATAGTTCAATTCAAAATATTCCCGAATAAGAAGTGAGTTGTTTACTTACCTCTACACTGCAACAGCTGAGCACACTTTTTGTTTTCCAAGAGCATCGCAAAAGTAGCTTTCTCTGTTTAACCAAGAAACTTCTAAAACAATAATTTAAAACAGGTCCAAATTCGGTTTGATGCTTTGTGATGTGGGTGGCTGGGAGAAAGTAGAAAGTGGTCTCTGACCATTGGATTCGTTAATATTCTTTTTTTCTCTGTTGGGAGCTTTCATTCCTAATAAGGTCAGACAGAGTTCTGGGAGCCTACAAGTAAACTCCTTCTCCCCAAATTTCCACCAAACCTCAGTGAATGCACGTGGCTGTGATTTAAAAAAAGAAATAAGGAAAAGAAAATGACAAAATCATTTGGCGCTAATCACCGATTGCTTCCAAATTAAAACATTCAAGAGACAGAAATGTATTCCAATGTTAAAACTATTTTCAAAACGAGAGGATTTTTTTGTATTGCCCTACATTACCTTAGTTCACATTCTCCACAACTGGAGATATAAGTACATATAGCTTGGGGAAGTGCACGTACTATTCTTTTATGTAGTATGTAATTTGTGCTGATATATACATATGAATTATGTATACGTACTATATATTATAAATGTCACACACACGGTATATAGACATATATACAGATATCTGTTAATAGAGTTAGAGAGAGAGAGGTAGGGAGAGAGAAATTAATGCCATGACGTATATTCTGGTACTCGTCACACTAAAGTACATATGTCATATATATGCATAAGCATGCAAAAGGCCACTTTCTAAGCTGCTATTGTGTGCCAGAATTTTGGGAAGGTACCATACAATCTTGTTGCTTAAAACAGCAATCCCATGGGGCGCCTGGGTGGCTCAGTCGGTTGAGCGGCTGCCTTCGGCTCAGGTCACGATCTCGCGGTTTGTGAGTTCGAGCCCCGCGTCGGGCTCTGTGCTGGCAGCTCAGAGCCTGGAGCCTGCTTCCGATTCTGTGTCTTCCTCTCTCTCTGCCCCTCCCCTGCTTGCTCTCTGTCTCTGTCTCTCTCTCAAAAATAATAAACATTAAAAAAAAAATTTTTTTTAAAAAAACACCAGTAATCCCAAGATTTAAACATTTTCACCCTCAGGGCGCCTGGGTGGCTTAGTCGGTTAAGCATCTGACTTTGGCTCAGGTCATGATCTCATGGTTCGTGAGTTTGAGCCTCACTTCGGGTGAGCCCTGCTTCTCTCTCTCACTCTCTCTTTCTCTCTCTCTCTCTCTCTGTCGCTGTACCCCTCACTCACTTGTACCCTCTCTCTCTCTCAAAAAAAAAAATAAATAAATAAAACTTTTAAAAATAAATAAACATTTTCACCCTCACCTGACAGATACCGAAACCAAAGCCTAGAAAGGTTCAGTGAGGCCACCCTCATAGGAAGTGCTCCCTCTGAGAATCAAAGCCAGGTCAACTGAATTCCAGAATCCGAGCTCCTGGCCATCCCTGCACAGCCCCTCTGGCTCTGCTGTGGGAGACAAAGGAGGTCAAGGAAGCCTTGGGAAAATAACGCTCCCTGATTTCAGATTTCAGAGCCACAGGGCAAACAGGAGAATGAGTGGCAACCTGTTCCAGGCAAGGGCTCGCTCCTGATGAGCTGCCCAGAGGCAGAGGAAAAAATGGATCCTTTCGTCTGTTTTTGTTTGTGTTTTTTGCAATCTCCAAAAGAAGGAGATAAGCAGAGAGCCCTGCTCTTGGGAAGTGATTAGAATCATCATACTGCAAGCGTCTGGAGATGGAGAAAATCACTGACCCAGAAGGAGAATGCTTCAGCTCTGTGAGTTTCCTCCTCCCTGTCGAGGGAGAAAAATAATATAGACATCAGTCTGATCTTTGATACATTTAAGATCAGAAGTTTAAACTGATAGCCAACCCGCAAAGGCATTTTGTTTGTCCTGCAGGGTGTTGCAAAACACAAATGGAATTAGCTGCCAACGTTGAAAAAGTGAGAGATGTTGCACAAAAGACTCAGACTTCTTTCTCTTTAAAAGGCCCAAGATTGCCCGTGGGCTGGGTCCTGGCCGCCCCTTCAGGCAGTTTATGCACTTCCTTGCTAACCACTGTCCCACCTTTTCCTGGCTACTATTGTTTCCTTACACCCGGCCTGCTTTACTCTTGCGTTCTAATTTCCAGGTCCTGAACGCATTTAGTGTTAAGACCCTTGGATAAAGATGATCAACTCATTGATTCTTCAGTCCTAAAACAAAACAAAATGTCAGCATGCCTGTCCCCAGAGTAACACTGAGGGATATCGGAACTTCAACTGCCTACATGCACGGGTTTGATAAACATTTGGCAGGTCATGGTGCCGCCATCGTCCTGTATCAGACTGTTGAATGGCGACGGTAACACTGCCTGGAATACGAGTGGGTGCAAGTCGGTGAAATTCCATCTGAGAGCTCGTGGATTTCAAAATAAAGTCTCAATGACTCTTAAAAACTGAGACTAAACTGAGGGTTGATGGGGGATGGGAGGGAGGGGGAAGTGGGGGATGGGCATCGAGGAAGGCACCTGTTGGGATGAGCGTTGGGTGTTGTATGGAAACCAATGTGACAATAAATTTCATATTAATAAATACATAAATACATAAATAAATAAATAAATAAAGTCTCGAGAATAAAAATGGATCACAATGATATGCCCCTGGGACAGTAATATTTCGCACTTGTGGATGGCCAGATGAAATTCAGAAGTTGCTGCTCTGATCACTGAATAAAAATATTACCTGTGTGTACTGCCCAGCAAATGTACCCTGACTTGTTAATTGCTTGGCCGCTCATTATTAATAATTGAAGAGTGGAATGCATTCTCACTGTGTAATTCAATTCTACACTTACCATTCAGGACGATATTCCCAAGAGCACTTCTCGTGAGGAAACGCGTTAATGTACAGCTCTCTTAAAAATGAAAGCAAGAGTTCTTGTAAGTGGAAAGAGGAGATCTCTATGGGATCCAGAGGATGTATCAAAATAATTGTAATAGGGAGTACGAAAAGAATGAATGCAGGAGAAACAGATATTTATTGCGAGCCAGTCATGTGCCACACGTTGTGGTAGGTGTCTCGTATGAATTTATTTTATATAAACGTGCCAGTCAAATACGACTCCTAGTGTGAAAGGTGAAATGAAATGGAGTCACTTGTGTCCGGGGGTTTTACAAAGGAGCCTGGACAAACCCAGAGACAGACTCTTAACGATAAAGAACAAGCTAGAGGGTAGGTGGGGCGTATGGAGATAATAGATAATGGGGATTAAGCAGGTGCACTTACAATGAACACCAGGTGCTGGATGAAAGTGTTGAGTCACTATCTTGTACACCTGAAACTAATATTCCACTATGTGATGACTAAATACATTTTACATTAAAACTTAAAAAATAAAACGGAGATAGGGAGAGAGAGAGAGAGATAGGATAGATATTTGAGATAGAGCCTGGAGGCCACTTAGGAGGTGGGCCTTATACGAGTCCTCACCAGTGGAACCACGAACTTTTGAACTGGGCCAAACCACAAATAGTCCAAGGATTGAGCCCAAATGCCTGCAAGTTGCTATGGTAACAGACTTAGCTTTGCGATAGCCTTGGCAACCAATGACGGTTGACCCTTGAACAACACAGGAGTTAGGGACACCAACTCCCTTACACACAGTTGAAAATCCGTGTGTAACTTTTGACCCTTCCCAACCATAACTACTAATAGTCTGCTGTTGAGCGGAAGCCCGATCTATAACAGAAACAGTCAACTCACCCATGTTTTGCATGTGCATTATAAACTGTGCACATTCAGCTTCTCCGGGCCTCTCTCCGGCTTTCTCCAACTTGCAGATGTCAGACTGTGGGACTTCTCAGCCTCCATAATCACAGGAGCCATTTCCTTATGACAAATCACTCTCTCTTTCTCCCTGTCAATAGATAGACAGATAGATAGAGATTCTGTTTCTCTGACCATACAAAGGAGGATGTGTCAGGTAAAGGAATTCTCCTATACATACACCCAGCACTCCACCTTCTTCAAACGATTTTGCGGGTAAATACTCCATTTGATCTGGGTAAGCACAGTAACTATCCGCGGAGGTACTACCCCACTGATTTTACGCATATGAAATGCTACACGTTAAAGTTATTAATATTGTCATATAATAGGTGCCCAATAAAGCATAGCTATTTATATCTTTGCCCCAACATTTAATTGATTATAGAGACCATGCCTGAAAATAATGGGCGTGATTTAGATTTTTGGATGTATAATCAACCGTCAGTGAAAGCATAGAAAGGACTGGCAGATGATGATTGCTCGTTCACATAACAGTTATTAAGCACTCACCCTGTGCCGGAACTGTGTTAAGATACAGGTAATTGAACAATAAATATGATAGTGCACATACCCATAAGAAGTTCATAGTCACATTGAAATGCAAAGGGGAAAACAAAGGATCATGACAGATAGAAAAGTGGGAGGGAACCCCTTAACAAAGTCTGCTAGGAGCAAAACAACCTTGCCTGAGAATCTGAGGCTTGACCTCGGCACAGTGCACGGTTTTAAAGAGTTCACGTTCACCAACTGGGTAAAGGCGAGACAGGATAAAGTCATTCCTTCAAGCAAAAAGATAAGCCAAAGACTCGTATATGCGGAGGCCCAGAGGTATGAAAGAACATGAACCGTTCAAGAGACAAGGGCAGAGGAACTAAGGGATGAAATCGAGCAAGAGAGAGCATGCCCAACTTTGAAGGGGTAGACAGGCATGCAAGCTATAGCACTTTTCCTGTCGAGAGCCTGCACTTAGAAGGGAACATTAATCCGTCAGCCAAGGACACATCTTCAGGGTCCAGCCCTGTGCCAGTCGCTGGATAGGATACAGAAATTAACACACGACCGTGACTGTGATCAAGAAAAGGTGCAGTTCAACCCCCATGTGTATTGAGCACTTATTATGTGCTACATTCTGATAATCTAAACAGGAGAAATGCTACTAACATCTTTAGGCTAGGTTTTGTTTCTTACACATTCCTCACCTTTTTTAGCAATCAGCATGTACTGAGGATACTGAAGGCTTTGCCGGGTGTTGGACGACAGGCTCCATTTGTAAGACGCTGTAAATTTGAAGCACTGTGATAAGAGCAAACGTGCATAGACTCAGGAGTCGGACAGATCTGGGTTTGCATTCCAGATCCGCTATTTTGCCATCTACACTTCTTGGGCAAATTTCAGCCGCAGTATCACATTAAATCAAGATGTCAACTCCCAACACATAAGTGCCTTGAGGCAATTAAATAAGATGACTTATGTAAAGGTGCCCGGCATAGTACGAAGAAATGACAGGCACCCAAGACATCTTAACAAATCCAACCAAAAATTATTTGTGAGCTGATAATCAGGATGAGTCCCACATACCTGTAAAATGATTGTTATTGAGAAGCTCCCTTTCTGTCACATGTGGGTGGTCCAGGAGAGGCTGTCTCCTACTATTTAAAGAAATACAGGGGTGCCTGGGTGGCTCAGTCGGTGAAGCGTCCGATTTTGGCTCAGGTCATGATCTCACAGCTCAGGAGTTCAAGCCCCGCGTTGGGCTCTGTGCTGATGGCTCGGAGCCTGGAGCCTGCTTCTGATTCTGTGTCTCCCTCTCACTCTGCCCCTCTGCTGCTCGCACTCTGTCTCTCTCTCTCTCTCACTCATAAATAAACATTAAAAAAAATTTTTTTTGAATAAATGCAGACTCACCAAGGGATGACAGATTTTTCAAGGAAAATTTCATCATCTACAAGGGTAAGACTTCCTGTTCACAACACTCCTCTTGCATCGCATCTCCCATCTGACCCTCTCCCCGCCCCTCAGTGATTTCCACAACCGCCTCCACTGTCCTGTAGGGATGAGCACCCAGATAAGTACCAACGTCCTTCTCTGCTACTAATCACTGATCAAAAGAATGAAATCTTGCCATTTGCAACAACAGGGATGGAACTGGGGTATGTTATGCTAAGGGAGATAAGTCAATCAGAGAAAGACAAATCTATGATTTCACTCATATGCGGAATTTAAGAAGCAAAACAGATGAACGTAGGGGAAGAGAAGGAAAAATGGGATAAAAACAGAGAGGGAGGCAACCCATAAGAGACTCTTAAGTACAGAGAGCAAACGGAGGGTTGCTGGAAGGGAGGCGGGTGGGGGGATGGCTAGATGGGTGATGGGCATTGAGGGGGGCACTTGTTGGGATGAGCACTGGGTGTTTTATGCAAGATGAATCACTGAATTCTACTCCCGAAACCAATACTACACTGTTTGTTAAATAACTTCAATTTAAGTACATTGAAAAAATAATAGGTAAGGTCAGCAGGACTCTCCCAATACCTCTTGGCTCAGAGACCAGAGGATATTTCTTTTCCTTTATATCTGAGGGTAGGGGTATCAGACAACACGTGCATGTTGTAGGCAGAGGTCTTTCCCGAGAACCCTCATGAGTAACCAGGGAACTGTGTACCAGTCCCGTTGAACACAAACTCTGCAGGGCCCCAGAGACACAGGAGCACTTGCCTCAACCCAACACCCCTCTTGCTCCAGTGCCATTCTCCTTTGCCTTCTTTTTCTGTTAGGACTCTGGGAATAACCCAGCCGAAAGCCAGTCTTTCCTACCCTCTCACCGCCATCATTCATTTCACGTATTAGAGCAGACAGAACATGAACTGTATTTCTCCTCTCCTGCTCTCAAGCACTTACAATCCCCCAACACATTGTCCCACTATCCCTGTAGTGTAGGCAATACAACCAATCGCACAGGGGATTCAGAGCAAGCCTGATTATCCCCCATTTTGCAACCCAGGAAGCAGACCCAGACATACTAGGTCAACGGCCCCAATCACATCCGAGCCAGCAGTAGAAGCGAAGTTGGAACCCAGATCTTTGGATTCCAGAGCCCCGGGAACTCCCACTGTTTCAAACTACCCCGGTACAAGTCTGTTTATGTAAATAATGTGTGAGACAATTTTTAAAAAGAGGTTAGAGAAATCTCTTTCCATATCAAAAGAGTTGGGTGAGGAGTAAGCAGTCTCTAGTATATTAAGGTGTGGTACCTTTCTTTCGAGCACTGGCTAAAAGACGCAACAACAAAACAAAACAGAGCAAAAGAACTGGGTCCAATTGGAATCTAAGATACAGCCACGAGCAATAACGATGCAGAGAAAGTTGCCCCCGTTACATTTTCTGACTATAATGGAGAGAAGAAAAACTGAAACCAGCTAATAGCACCAGGAATATATGGGAACTAGAACAAGAGTGGAAAAAATGATGGCCAGAAATTGATAGAACAGACCTAACGACAGCCAGGGGAAGAGTGAAATCCAGGAAGGAGTGGCTGACATGAATTAATGAAGAGTTTAAAACGGAACCGTGCGAGGGGATGATGTCCGAGAAGAGCAGTCACACTGGGGAGATGGCAAATTTCTTCTGACTGTGTTGGACCGTGATTAGAGCATACTTTTCTCCTTTCTACGATGATCAGCATCTCCTGATGGAAATGTCAGCTGAAATCCAAACCTTTCCTGGAAAAAAAAAAAAAAATTAAAATGTCTTCACTCAGGTGTAGGGAAAAGCCATGCTGGAATTCCTCACTTTCTTCCAGAGAATATTCATGTCCCATCTTGATGGGTTACTCTTCATTATCAAATTTAAACCCGTCTTCTGAAGACTCCTGAGTTAAAGGAGTTGAATAACTTTGCACGACGGTGATTCAATGAACCGAACTTGCAAATGGCTATAAATATTAAGAGATACACTTTGAAAATGAACAGTCCACAAGCGTTGTGACCACAAAAACTGATCTCAAAACCCACAGTTTTTGTGGAGTATAATTTTTGTCTTCTGGAAAATGAGAATTATAATATCTACCCCAAAGGATTTCAATGAATATGAAACACATGATCAGGCATTGATAGGTGCATCTGTTCTGAGCACCTTATAACAGCTTAATAAATGTACGCCCCTCCCTGCCTCCCTCGTCTCAAGTTTATTAAACTGGTTCATGCCTAACGTGTGCCTAACGTGTGCCTTTTATTTTCCTTTTCCTATTTGTTTTTCCGTTTTCCTTTTCTCTTATGTCCTTCCCACATAACAATTTTTACCTCTATGGGACACAAGGGAAATATTTTTCAGACTATATCCTATTCCATTCCATTTGCATGAGGAAAATGCATCTTTTTATTAATACAGAGTTAGACTTTCGTAGTCTAAACCACTGTGGTTGTTGTTATAAGCTGGGTATGTCATTCACTCACAGGCACCGTTAGAACTTTTCCAGACAAACGAAGGCACATATTTTCACCTTACATGGAGGGGACAGGTTAAGTCCGAGGGGACAGGTTATAAGCTGGCACGTCACAGCCCACCTTTGATTCTTCTGCTGGGCTTGAAGCAACAAACTGCATATGGATTCTCCTCCCGCTGAGAATCTAGACCCAGTAACCCTGACATTGGGAAACGTGCAGCCAGATTGCTACGTTCTGCACATCGCCTCACGGGTAAGACACAATCGTATATAGAGTAAGCTCTGTGCCTCGTGTGTATCATGTGCTTGTGAGTGCACATACATGTGTGCACGTGTTTATGTATATGTATGTTTGCAAACCGTAGGGATGGAAGAGGGGCTCTTTCTCTAGGAGGAGAGGGAGAGGGGAGTCCAAAGAGCAAGGTTAGGAACTGAGATGAACCAAGAGAATACTGTTAGTAATAAGGCTTTCTTTGTCATTTTTCCCATCAATTCTGAGAATATTTAGCATGCCTCAAGACTTCCTTCATTCTCTTTATTGTTTTTTTTTTTAATGTTTATTTATTAGTTTTGAGAGAGGGCGAGAGAGAGAGAAGCAGAGAGAGAGGGAGACACAGAATCCGAAACAGGCTCCAGGCTCTGAGCGGTCAGCCCAGAGCCCAACGCGGGGCTCAAACCCATGAACCGCGAGATCATGACCTGAGCCGAAGTCGGATGCTCAACCGACTGAGCCACCCAGGCGCCCCTAACCCTCTTTATTGTTTTTCCCCATAGTTGGGGCCCACATTTCAATAGGGTCTGCTGTAATTGATGGTTAACTGTCCTTCCTTGTATCACCCTTTTGACGGGGTCGAAGTGCAAGCAGCCACACCCATCAGGTGAGAGAACAGAGTCCCCAGCTCACGGCATCGAAGAGACCTAAGGCGGCAGGAAGGGCTGAGTTTGGGGTCGGAGAACAGTCTCAGCGGGCCCAGCTCTAGGACCAAGCATGATGGTTCACAGGAGTAATTGAGAAACGTGATCCTTCGGGTGAAAGTAGGCTTGTGTCTGACATTATTCTGAGAGACACTCACTCTAACTTGACCTGAGTCTGAATCACTCCCCAATGAAAGCCAACCTTTCCCTCACTTGATGTGAAAAAATCGAGCTTCGGAAGCCACCCTCAATAAGCTTGTTGTGTATGTCCTCAATCCTACTTGGCTGCAAATAATCAATACCCAGGGTGTCTGATACTGGATGGAGAGCTTGCAACCTCAGAACATTAAAGTGACCCAGAGATCTTGCCCTTAAAAAGCACTCTTTGCTGAATGGACATGACCTCCGATGCCTAATTAAATGATGGCTTTGGTGGTCCCTAAGAAGCACTGAAAAGCACAAGCAGAGAGAAAGGAGCCCAAGATAGAAACCTACCGATGTTAGGAAACACAACTCCCTCCACCCCCTAAGCAGCCAGCATTTTACAAAAAGCCGACAACAGTCGAGAACAAGTCATGTGAGAAAAATGGAGTTGCGGCCCCGTGTATCAAAGCATACAGTGTTTGGAATCAGATAGTTGTAGGATTGGACTCTAGCTCTTTAACTGACTGTATTTGTTTACCTCTCTGATGGTAACACCACATATGCGTATATGTATATAGGTATATACCTATATACGTATATGTTACCATATACGAACATATACATATATATGTTACCATATATGTTTATATGCAGGTACTTGGTAAGTATTAATCGGCTTTTCCACTTGTCTTTCCTCTTACATCCTCAACTGTTGACTCCTACCTTAAATCTTCGCTAAGTCAGATGAGCTGTGTCTGTCCCCCAAATTTAGAGACAGAGACAATGGTAAATACATGGTCAAACATAAATGGAAATGAGCTTCGCAAAACAGTATCAGCATCGTGTAGAGTTTTAAGCATACGAGGATTTAAATAGACGGGACAATACTGCAAAATGAGTGAAGGAGTAAATGAATTGTTCTAAGGCCCCTGCCTTGTCAGGGGGGTAGTCAAATTATCCATTTGCCTTACATTCTAATAAGGTGTCTGTGTTTTAGTCTCCAAGGTAACCCCTAAAGTAAAAGTAAAATAATCCGTAACTAACCAGTGGAGGTGGGTAAAATAAAAACAAATCGCCTGACTGATCATAAATAAATAAATAACCAAGGGAAAATAGAAGGGAATAATGAAATAAACAAACGTACAGCATCAGGGAGGAGGATACAAAGAAAAACAAAATAGCTCAGGGCTTACAGAAAGTGAGCGGTGCGGGCTTCTGTTTTAAAGTCATCAGGAGAGAGATCTTAGCCATGAGACGGAAGTTTTGCAGAGAACTGACTGGCCTACAGAAGCCAGGCCTGCAAAGATATAGTATAGGTAGCCAGGCCTATCTCTAACTAGGCACTGCCTACAGAAGAGACAAAACCACAAAGGTGGAATTGAGCTTGGCATCTTGAAGGAACAGCAAGAAAGCTGGAGTGGTTGTGGAGTTGGACTATCCTCGCCTTGGCACGGAAGCTGCCCTGCACAATATATTCACAGCTTACAGGGCTGTGTCAGAACTCTAGGGGAGAAATATTTTCAGCCCTAACTTACAGAGGAGGAGGTTGACACGATGAGCACCTAGGCGAATCGAGTGGCATTACTGTGTATATCTTCTTCACTTGGGTTTTGCAGACAAACATTGGAAAGTAGTCTGCCACTTACGAGAGCAACAGGGGAAAAGAAGTGAAGCCCCACCTTGCGTGTTTGCAAAATAAAGAAGAGACAGCATAAAATGCCGGGGTGCGATGCGTGAGGACTAAATCAGATTTACATCGAGTATTCGCGAGATAGGTGAAATATATTGGTCAGGATTAACCTGTAAAATTATTGTCTAAGTTAGCCCCTACGATAAAAAAGGCAGGTGATCCTAACCCAGATTGTATTTCACAGAAGCCTCTGCTCCCTCCACCCCATGTCACAGTCTCCTGAAATACAAGTGGAGGCCACGAAGCTCTGTAAGAGAAGCTGGGACGCAGGGCTGTGAACAACAGGGAGACGAGGCAAATTCAGGCTTAGGGAATCCGGCTTCACCAAAGGCTTCCCAGAGGGAGGAATCTTGGAACTAGAACCTAGAGGATGAAGAGCCTTTTTACCTCCCATTTTCTCTCATAGACATTTGCTCTTGGAGAACTCAATTATGTTCTTTCCTGCATGACACGGCTAATATGGTTTCATCTTTGAAGGAATGTAACTACTTATGTATTGTCAGCTAATTGTTTTTAATGGTTATGGCTTGTCCTTCTTAATCCCTGAAGAGCAGGTAGCTTGCTGGGAGACAGCCCATTTTTCTTTTCATCACAATAAAGTGCCTGACACTAGGCTGGAGTGACATACGTGAAAGTTTTTCCCATGGCATTGGTATACAGTAGGCACTCAGCAAGGATAGCTGGGGTACAGCGCATAATTAATACCCTTCATATGCTTGTTAAGTTTATTTTGGATGGTAAATGGATCTAAAGATAGGAGGGAATTGACCGTATGGATGATGGGCGGGCGGATGGATGGATGGACGGATGGATGGATGGATGTGTGGATGGATAAGTATAAAGATACCTGAGTGGATAGAAAATGGGGAGACACCAGTGAGTTATTGAATTTCCCAACAATTTTCATGGATTGCGATAACACTTTTGAGCTGTGCCTGATGTGCTCAAACTTCTAATGCATGTGGGAAAACGCTTATAAAATTCATTTTCTCTAACTTTTCTCCTAACTGCTATTGAAATGATGGATATTTGTTCTGTTCTCTAAGACTTTTGCTCCAGTGTAACATCAATTAACTAGGATATCAAATCATCTTTCATATATTTTTTCAATATCTTCAGCCTCCCTGTCTTTTTTTTTTTTCTGTCATAACAAATAATCCACTATTCCACAACGGGAATAAACAATCCCCAAGAGGTAATCATACTAGTGATGATAATAATAATAATACAGAAAGTTGTTTACAAACAGAAGGAAAAGTTGACTGAAAAGTCGTCCATCTTGAAGGCAAACGTCAAACACTAAAAGCGAATATTTCAAAGTTAGGTGGCTATACTGGGAACATAGCTCGGCAGTAAGGACACATGTTTAGAGCTAGCGAGACCTAGGCTTAAATTTGAAGCTGCCACTTACTAGCTGTGGGATTTAGGGAAACTTCCTGAATGCTTTTTAACCATCTATATTTTGGAGATACCATTCCTTCATGCTATGGTTGATGAATAAATTAAATGAAATAAACTAGTTTGTCCAAAAGACTCAATTTAATGCCGGGCACATACTAAGTTCTGAATAGAGAACTTAGGTGTTCTCTATAACCTAGGTTATAATAGGTGTTATTATCTTGATTCTTCTATGAAATTCATTTAAAATGGAGTTATCTAGAGCCAACTTAGATCTCTTATAGCACCTTACAAGTTATGAGCAGTATACACTCCTATTATTTAAATTTTATTTAACATCCCCATATTATAGTCAAGAACCGGTACCTCGGAGAGGTAAAGTAACTGACTTAAGTTCACACATCTGGAAGTAAAAGGAGAAGCCAGCGTACTGGACATTGCACGCCACAATCTTTTTTCTACAGACGTATTTCTTGGCTTCCTCGCTCGCATTCCACAATCTGTTATCAACAGGAGATACACCCACTGGACCAGAGCAGAGCCCACAAGCCCTCCTTAGCATCTAGATTTCACTCTTACCTAGTTCTTAATCCTCACATTCCCCCAACAGCAAGCCATAGCTCAGTATGGCAGACGTGTAAGTAGGTTAGGCGTCTGTTGTTTCCAACAGATCGTGGCACTTTATGATGGCCCTTGTGTCAACTCCTTTCCCTTGTAAAGCCTTCCCATGGGCCTCCATGTCTCAGCACAACAGTTCTCAAAATCAGTGAGTGTTGAAATGCCCGAGGATCTTCTCAACCCCCATCCTGAGAGATTTCGTTCCATAGGTCTTAGATAGGATCTGGAAGCTGTATCAGCTGCACCCTGGAGACCCCCTGATGCACAGCATGAAAACATGTATTTGTCCAATATGGGTCAAATTTCTCAGGGTGTCTTCAAATCCTTCCATTATTTTGCCCTCAACTATCTCTGCAGTCTCAAACCCCATCCCTTCCCGCTTTGGCAATGAAGTTTCACCAAGGCCCAATTATTGGGGGAGACTTAGGACACACCATGCTCTTTCACCTCCTGTTCTCGTGTTCAGGCCACCTTCTTACAACCCGACCTGAAATCCCCTTTCTCCTCTTCCATGTGAACTCCTATTCGTCCTTTAAAACTCATCTCGTCCATTCCTTCCAGATACATCTCTGTCGCTAAACATCCACATTATTTTACAATAGTCTGTTCATGTGTTCACCACCCTCACTAGATGACAAGCTCCCTGAGGACAAAGGTTGGGCTTCTTTCATCTCTGGTTATATAGCACATCTATGAATAAATAAGTGGTGGAGATTAAGAAGGGCACTTGTGATGAGTGCTGGGTGTTGTATGTAAGTGACGAATCGCTAAATCCTAAACCTGAAACTAATGTTACATGTGTACGTTAACTGATTGGAATTTGAATAAAAACTTGAGAAAAATACATACTTGCACACATAAGCACATATAAAGCGCATATATAAATAAATATGTACACACACATATATGAATATACACGTGCACACACACACACACACACACACACATACATGTTGTTTCTCCTGATCCTTCTCAGAATCCAAGCTTGGAGGAGATGTCTGGAAGATGTTTACGTCTTCTTCAAGATAGAATTATCATGGTCTCTCCAGTCGCCAGTGAAGATGATTTAAGATAAGGACAGGCTGGGGCGCCTGGGTGGCTCAGTCGGTTAAGCCTCCGACTTCTGCTCAGGTTACGATCTCGCGGTCCGTGAGTTCGAGCCCTGCGTCAGGCTCTCTGCTGACAGCTCAGAGCCTGGAGCCTGTTTCGGATTCTGTGTCTCCCTCTCTCTCTGACCCTCCCCCGTTCATGCTGTCTCTCCCTGTCTCAAAAATAAATAAGTATTAAAAAAAAAAAGATAAGGACAGGTATAAGAAAAGTGAGTTTTTTTTAACTGTTCAGGAAGGGAAGATAACGATTTCTCGTATATAGTCAATTCCATGAGCTGGGTACTGGATACCTGAGACATCTAAGACAGTTACTCTTATGACCTTAACCTGCTTTTCTCATTTTCTTATACACCCAGTTCAGTTCCCCTTCTTGGAATTTCCCTGCCCCTGCTGCTGAAGAAATGTCTAGAACTACGTGTTTGTACCAGATTATGCCTCACACTTGCCAAAGATAATTGGATGAATCACAGAACTGTGGTCCTGCAGCTGAGCCTCACTTTTGAAAATTGAGCTAATAAACACCAAAACGTGGGAAGGAAACCTCTAAGGTCATGTAGAGTGGATGGGTTTGGGCTCGCAGTTGACAGTGTTAATGTAAATCTATGAAGACTCAGAAACAAAGGTTTTATCAGTAGGACCCTGGTCTACAAGGGAACCCTACAGAGAACACAGTGAAGGAGAAAATGTACCGTCTCAGAAGAAGAGAGTGAGTGGCTGCCTAATGATTTTGATTATAACCAGCACAATGCTCATTGGTTAGGAGCAATCAATTGCTGCAACCGAAATTGAATGCAATTAATCATACGGCTTTGAGATGCTCAAACCCAATCCCATTACATCATGAATAAGAGTACCTGAGAAAAATTAATTAACAATGGGAAAACAGGCATGAATAAACCTCTAAGTACTTTTGACTCATGTTTGAGTCATGGGCATTGCCTGCATACCAGGAGAAGGCCCTTTTGAATCACCACCATTATCCACAAAAATTTAATGAGGCCCATAGACAGGTGGAATTGTAACAATGGCGCTAAGGTTGGCAAGTACCTGGATGTCCGCGTTAGTCATAATTTGATTTGTCTGAGGAGGAGACACAGGGTTCTTAGGTGAAGAAATCTGCTGAGGGCACATCAAGCTCAGATGCTTGTTTATGTCTCACCCCATTTATTTCAGAAGCTTTCTCTTTGGTGTCCCCACGACAAGCCTTCACCACGCGGAGGCCACATTCTCCCAGTGGCCGGAGAGATCTTTCCAGAACCCAAGTCAAACAGTATCCCTTCTCTGATGATAATTTTCCAGCTGTCACAGCATGGTTCTCAAACTTTCATGGGTGTAAAAGTCACCTGGGGAAGTTGTTCTACATACATGACTGTGGCCCACATTCCATGATTCCAATACAGTACGTCTCTGGTGGAGCCCAAATATGATATCTAATTGGCAACTCAGGGGATTCTAATCCAGCAGCCTAGAGATATTTGTATGGTCTTGTATGTGGCAATGGCTCATAGCATAGAGCCCATAATCCCTTTGCATGGCAAACAAGGAGCTGCATGACCTAACATTGCCCATAACCTGGCCTCATCTCCCAACTCTCTGTGTTTTACTCCATATGGCCTCCAGCAAAACCAAACCTCTCCAGGCTCCCCAGTTCCCCCACACCCTGTCAGTGTATTTTCTCTTGGTATTCCCACTCTTTGGAAAGCCCTCTCCACTCATGCCTACCGTGACTGGGTAAACGGTCGTGCGGGGTCTTACTGTACAAGGGTGAGTAGCTGAGGGATCTCAACTAGGAATGAAACACAGCCTGTCCCAGGACTATGTCGGTCTGGTGGCAGGGACACTCAGAGGGCATATACTTTGGGGAACTCATCTACTCAAAGAGAATGGCTTTTCTAATTCTGGAAGTGGATTTGTGTCGGAGGAAGCTCTCAGTTCACCTGGGCACAATTAGGTTCATTCTCAAGACAGCCCATTGCCACAGCTCGCTGGGGTGGGACCATTCCTCTCTATCCCTGCAAAACCTCTGTTCTTCACTCACCCCATACCACTATAATCACTGTGTCTGTTCTCGAGGCTGCGGTCACCTCAAATGCCTGGCTTATGTTAGTTGCCCCATAAGTACGTGTAACAATGAAAGTAGCTCCACGGAAATTTCAGTCACTGGCTAACATTTCTGAGACTAACACAAGCAACTGCTCTGGTCTCCACTCCCCTTTCAATATCCTTCAGCATATGTCATTGAAAGACAACCCTGTGCCTAGTATTGCACCTGTCTCTGAGTGTGAAAGAGAACTCTTTCCTGCCCTGATCTTAAGATCGGAGTTCCTTTAAGTCTGTCCCTGAGTCAGTACTTTGGCTCCCTTGAAATTCATCTTCAGCCACGCCTTACCTCTTGTACACTGGCCTTCCCCTAGATCCTTCAAGGTGGCCCACACTTGATCCCCATGGGGCCTTCACCCATGATGCTCCTCTATCTACCCCCATATTCTTGTCCACTGTTAAAACAATCCATTATCCTTCAAGAACCAGCTCACGGTACATCTTTCCATTCTACTCCAAACAACACTTTTCTTGAGTACTAAATGTGGAGATGCCCCAAGAGGACACGTATGATTTCCCACCATGCAAAGGTTGAGAAAGAGTGAGTGAGTAGCACCTAGCCCTGGTGCTTCCCAATATGCCTTACACCCTGGCATGGGTTTTCCTTTGCACAGAGGGGCCTGATCACCACACCCTGTGCTCATGTGGTTTGTCTCCACTGTAGGGGCCCTTTTCCTAATTTAAACAAAGACTCGTGGAGCGGAAGCCTTCTCTTTTGCTTCTGTAGCACCTTGGAGCTTTCCTTGATTATAGCACATGGGATTCTAATTAGTATTTTTCTCTTGTTTCTGTTAGTACCCTGTGGGTCTGTTGAGGTCCGGGACTTTGCCTTACTAATCTGTGCATTCTCAAGCAAAGTGGTTGATTCAAAGGAGGCACACAAGAGACATTTGTCAAATCACTGAAACTGTAAAGCTGGAGAAGCCTCCGAACCAATTGTAAATGTCCAGCCCGCCGGTGCACTCGATCACTCGTGCATTTATTTATTTTTTATTAATTTATTTTTATTCACATGAACCACGCTGGGTCCCAGTTTTCTCAACTATAAAATCAGAATGATGATCTCTCCTCCGATTCTTTCACTAGAAAGTTGAAGGTCAAAAGAGATAATGTTATAAAGGCACCTATCCAACTGAAAAATAGGAAAAAATGCACTATGATGAACAAGGTTTTCAGACACATAGACACATGTTAGCATTTCTTTATCTATGGAACTTTGGCATCCACGGACATTAAAAATTTAAAATAGCAATATACAGGGCGCCTGGGTGGCTCAGCCGGTTAAGCACCCAACTTCGTCTCAGGTCATGATCTTGTGCTTGGCGAGTTCAAGCCCCACGTCAGGCTCTGCACTGACAGCTTGGAGCCTGCTTTGCATCCTCTGTACTCCTCTCTCTCTGCCCCTCCCCCACTTATGGTGTCTCTCTCTCTCTCTCTCTCTGTCTCTCTCTCTCACACACACACACACACACACACACACAAAATAAACATTAAAAAAATAAAGTAGCAATATCCAAGTAACTTTCACAGAACTGGGTATTTCACAGAAACAGAATTCTGTGGTTAGTTGAGTTTTTGCAACAATGCATTTTTTTCAAGTCAAGCTTTTTGACTGTAAGATTTTCAGAACCTTTAATAGGGCGATGCCATCATCGTGCATGTCTGAGGGGTGACAGAGTGAGCAGGTTCTCCAGACTTAACTGACCAGAGAAACTTGTTGATGACGAACTCGCTAATAAACCAGTCTCCCACCCCCAGAGCACAATTTGGAAACAGTGGTCAGGAAAGGATTCTATTCAGACACACCGCTTTGGAAAACCTGGCACCGAATTCCGCCCAGCAAAGGGATCAGTCGTTCACACTTATAAAATGAAAAGCTCTGGACAGCTAATGAAACTCTCGAAAGACACGGTAGTGTATTAGATTATGTCCCTGAAGCTCGCTAAAGCCACAGTATGTTTCAAACACAAGTTTATTTTTACAACTGCAACTGCATTTTGAAGTAGCTGAGACCCACTGCCGCCATCGTTTTCTGTATCACCTTTGCCCCTCGCTGTTTTTCTCCATCTTTCTTAACCCCTGGCCACTTAAAGATAGACTCTTCTCTGCAGGGGGAGGCCCATCTAGAAAGTTACTGTCAATCAACTTGGTTCAACACTACTCACTTACCGCAATCACTGCTTCCGGTCGGGCCAATTTATCTTGCCCCTTCCCTTTCTCTCCTCTCTTCTGTTCTTCTTTCCACACACCTATCGACCCACAAACACGTATCCGACGCCGTGTGAGGTGCTGGAAGTAGGTACGTGGCTAAGACCTGTTCTTTGGTTACGAGAAGTGTAAATGGACAGATGTGTTGAGAGACAGAATCTACGAATGGACAATGGTCAGCCCATTTATGAAAATAAAACCCTGACCCACAACCTGCAGCAACTGGCCTAGGAAACCAACTTCTTACTCATAAAGAACAACCTGGAAAGCCAACCTTGTACAAGTCAGACTTGCAGGAAGCCCAGTTGCCCTCTGCAGTGACAATCCAGGAAAGCTAAACAGTAACTTCCACAACAATTGGTCCCCAGTGGCCAGGACTTGATTAATAACTGGCAGCTTTCCTGATTTCTGCCCCTGCTTCCAGTTTATGGCCAAACAGAAAAAGTCAAACACGCACCCCTAACCAATCACACAGAACCCCTCCTTTCTTGTTAGCCTGTCTCCGGCTTCCCCACGTCAAGAGCCTCCGATCAGGAAACACCTAAGGCCTTCTCTTTTTTCTACTCTCAAGTGTTTACACTCCTCTGCCTGTCTTTGAGTCTGTGCCAGAAGAGCAACGGTAGCCTACCCCCTTGCTATCGCAAGGTCAAAAGAAACAGCTTTTGCTTTTCTCTTTTGGTTGGCCTCTGTTTATTCCCACAACGTGAAGAAGGAAATGTGCGATATGATCAGCTTAGGACAGAGGGATGTACAAGATACACTAGGTACACGTTCGCGCACACAAGACGTAAGGAAGCGTCAGATCTTCTGCAGAGGATCGAAAGAGGAAGTAAGGTTGATCAAGGAACTAGTCCCAGAGAGATGCCTATGCGCTAAACTGGACCAATAATGTCACCACACCGACAAAAGCAAAGAAGGAAAAATGTGTGCGAGGGCACAGTGGCAGGAGACACGTGTGCTGGAATAATAAGGGTTAACGTTTATTGGCGACATACTGAGTTGCAGACACAAGCTCTGGCGACTTGCTCAATACCATTTTGAATTACTTTTCATGATTACGCCCATCAAACAGACAAGAAAACTGAAGCTGAGGGTCACAGAAGTAGTAAATGCTGGAGTTACAATATGAGCCCATACATTTTGAGTTCAGAGCGTTGCTGTTAAATCACCATCGGACGTCTGGAATCCGGCAAGAGGGGTCGATAGTAGAATCAGATGAAGCCACATAAGGAAGCAAGCTCACAGACGTCTCTTATGCCCCTGTTAAGTGTGCAGACAGTCCTCGATGCCTTCCGTGGCCACCCCGATTCACTCTGCTTCTCTGTACCGTAGCGTGCACTCTTGTGGCCTTGGCATTTCCTTGCATGTGAGCTGCCCACAGCCCTTGAACTGGTCCCAGCCCTGGAACGGAACAACCTGATTGCTCTCATCTTCTGTCTCCCAATCCGATGGCGAGCTGTCCAGTGGCTGGCAGGGCATTATCGACTTCTCCCTTGGTGCCTAACATTGGACTCCACACAAAGCAGGTATTTCGTTGGGGGGGGGGGGAGGGGAGAATGAACACCTGAACACCTGTATCAGCATTAAAGTAGTAACACGAGATTTCATCACGTATAGAGCATTTCCACATACCCGGCTGATTTAAATTCTATTTTAGATATAAGGGAACTGAGGTTCGGGGGGTAGTTTAATAACATTCAAAGTTCACAGCAAAGCAAGTGGCAGGCATGAAAGTTGTGGAGGTGAGATCCTCCAGTTTTCTCTTTCGTCGTAAGTCATTTTCAAAAATGCTCCAGCAGGGGACAGACATTTGATGGAATGGAGTCTGTGTCGGCTGCATTGCACACTCGCTTCCTGACAACTCCATGACCATCCCCGGAAGTGAGCCCCGATCCGGGTTTCCTTTGCTGCAGCAAAAGAACAGCTCCTGGAGGCAAAGACGGGTAACGCTGGTCGAGTTGCTTAGAAACCCAGAACATTTTTAAATATGCCAGGTCACTATCCTACAGAGAGACCAATGATATGTCATGTCTCCATAGTAACTCACTATAAGCAGGATGTGAGTTGGAAATAGAGGAAACTGAGAGTGGGAATCAGTAATAGTTAAACCTAAAGATTGCTGAGTAACAGATGGTTTGAAATGGTTAAAATACTCAGGGAGAATCAGTCAGCAGAGCCTGAGATCTGGGGCTAGGTCAGAACTGTAATCCCAGGACTGAAAGGCGTTAAGACCCGAGAGAACACTACAATTTTCTGACCTGTACGTTTCCCAGCTGAGAAGTGAAAGTGGTAAATATTATCCGACTGAACCCCCAAGAATGTTGTGACATAAGGCCTGCACAGATATAAAATGTTTTGTTTTGTTTTAGTTTGGAGACAGCACAAGCGGGGGAGGGGCAGAGAGAAGGGGAATCTGAACAGGCGACTGACAGCAGCAAGCCCGACGTGGGGGCTCGAACTCAGAACCCGAGATCATGACCTGAGCCAAAGTCCAATGCTCAACCAACTGAGCTACTCAGGGACCCCTTGATACAAAATTTTTTTAAGGCATCATTAGTATCCTTGTCTTCAAAAGGGCACCTTATCTCACATAATCTGTGACAGTAAATAAATAGAAGTCCAAATTTTAATTTGGCTTCTATCATGCAGTAGAATTTTCTGTGTGCAATAGATTATCCTTCAGACTTCGCATGATTGGGCTGATGTTAAATTAATTGGTTGCAGGAAAGAACATGTATTTGGAGATTTGAGACCGGTATTTCATTCCATTTATTCCCTCAATTATTCGTATGATTCACAGCAAGTCGTTTGGCCTCTTAAACTTGTTTGTTTCTAATGTAATGGTAGTAATATTAAGTACCACCTTTAGACTCTAACAAATGGGCCTCGGCCCAAACCCAGTGCCTCGGTGGGCCCAGGGCTTTGGAGTGCTTTCTCAAAGTGTTCTAAGTTCCCCTCCAGTGCCTGGAACCAGCTAAGGTCAGTAGTGCAACCCAGACAGAGGACCCTAATCCCAGACCAGGACATGTGTGGACCTCAGTCCCCATTTCTTGCCTTCAGAGCACTATCTGACCATCTTCCTTGTTTTGGATCAACCAGATGTCCCAACTTCCTCTGGCCTGTGTACCTACCTGGCCATTGCACCAATCGGCCCCATTTCTGGGAGGATGGCCTGGTGGGCACATCATTCCCTACTGGCCAGTGTGATTTTTCTTTTATAGAGTGGGCTAAGGTTGACCTGCCAGAATTGTACTAACATGCTGATTTGGGGTGACTCTCATTCACGCCAAGCACAGGACAAGTTCAGGGCACAGGGCAAACAACGGGTTAACAGGGTTCACTGCCAAGCCTTGGGCTCATACAGCATGTTACAGATCTGACATCAGCTGCCAGTCATCTATCAACCATGGTACATCCTCCTGTCTCAGCACCTCAGGAATGGCTGGTGTAGAGGTATAAGATATTTACCCTGTGTACCCTGTGCCGCTGGTACCCCGGGTGGCCACCCACCCCCATCACTCGCTTTGTGGCATGTGATTAGGCAGTCGTCAGGAGTGGAGCAGGCCTATCTCATGAAGGTCTTTGGAGACCATTTTTCGGCAACATCAGCGAGCCCTTCGAGTTGTTTGCTTCTCTTGTCTTTGAGCGAGGCAGTAGGGTGATGCTCTCACCAGGGTTGGTTTTAAATCATTCCAGACGAAAGACAGACATTTATTGTATGAATTGGGACGCTCTTGCCCCACCCACATTCTTACCTGCTGGTGGCCATACGTACATGGGAGGTAGGAGTGTGGTCAACGTTAAAAGAGATCACATTCTAGGTATACGCGCAGCCATTCTGGCCTTGAAAGTTCAAGAGAAGGCATATGGTGGGAAGGTGTACTGTCCTACCTTTACGATATAAAACTCTGTTCATGTAACATGGTCATAAAATAAAGCATCATTCCAATGTTCCTACACACTCTGGGTAAGACCCGCCTCTGTTGTCATCATTAACAAAGCACAGTAACGACGTTGGAGAGTCATTGGAAGCCAGTATCCAGAGGTGGCTTGAAGGGAGATATTGTACTTTGAGTTATGTTACAATCTGTAACTGGTGGTAAATGATATTACGGAACTACAGAGGTAGGTCCAAAGAGCCATGCCATTATGAGTATGCTACGTGTTTCTTGCAGTGGGAAATATACAATTTGCAGCAATTCAATAATGAACACAGTGAGAAGGCTCCTGGACCTTAATATGGAGAGATGGCGTCCATGCACTATGAGAATCTTAATGTGCCATGATTAGAGAATAAACAAATACATAGTCTCTATCCATTATTCTAGATATCCATCAATAAAAAGCTGTGTTTCGGGTGAACGTGTTAACTTTATAATTATAACTTTATAATCAGAGTGCATGTATAGATAAAAATTCCCACCAAATATGTTTACACGGGGCCTCAGACATCATTGGATGACGCTGATATTGCCTATGCTTTTGCCATGATAATAAAAATACTGCTAACAATAATGATAATAGGAAACAAGTTAAGAAGCCAATCCTGACATAGCATTTCCCTTAATCCCTAATGGGATTTCCTAATGGGAAAAAGCTGACCATTTCTTCTTTTATGCCGCCTTTCTTCCTATTCACTGTGCCAGGAACATAGCACACTGCTTCTTGGCATACATCCACACGAGTGTGGTGTATGAGCTTCAGGACGGGGTCACATACACTTCTTTTCTGAATCTCCAGCACTTATCATTAAACCTGGTGCCGCTAAAAACACTCAATAAATGTTTGATGCATGAATGAATAATAGTGATTCAATTCATTTGTACGTTCTAAAGGGAGATAAAAACGACAGTATGATTACAGTAAGCTTATCATTTCCTGACAGAATCATCCTTTGGGAAAGGAGGAGTCAAAATGCCGAATTGAGGAAAGGATGCAAAGGTACAAAATTTATTTTTCACGTGAAAAGAAGAGTTAAAAAATACTTCATAGCAGGTACCTTAATCCAGTATTTCTATGACTCCTACCATCTCTTTGCCACCAATAGATTCAGCTAAAATGTTTTATAAACACAGATTCCTGGAGCCCAAAGCAGTCCTACTGAGTCAGAATCTGTGGGCTTGGGCTGGGTAGCGTGAGTGCGGAGGAGGGCAGTAACATACATATGTAACACATTTTTCAGTTGGTTCTTTCATACCCCCATGTTTGAGACTCATTTCTGGAGATTTGTGTTTTCAACATGAGATTTGCCATTCAGTTTCTGAATCACATGAATTCTTAAACCTTTAATTAAAATTAAACAGAATCCACTACTGGGAGCCTCCATGAGTCATAAATTGGGATATGTCTCTTCATGACCAAATTAGACTTTTTAGAGGCCTGCACCTGCTCCTATGGCATCCCGTTGTTTTGGTGTTATAGGATTTGTTGCATTTTACCTCAATTGCACGTGATAGTTTTCCTTCTTGTCTGCGGATATGGACTGTTTTGTTTATCACTGCCATGTTCAGTTTATCACTAATCATGAAAAATCAAACTCTAAAATAATTAGAATATATATTGAGGAATATTTCCATAGCCTTGATTTGGATATAGATTTCTAAAACAAGAAAAACAAAAGCGGAAGTCATATTACAAAATGTTCACACATTAGACTACATTAAATTGAAAACCTTCTTTTCACAAAAGACAGCATGTACTGAACGGGAGAAGATAAGATGCTGATTCCCATAGGATCCAGCAATCCTGTTTCTGGGTTCCCATCCGAAAAAAAATGCAATCGGGGCACCAGGGTGGCTCGATCAGTTAAGCATCTGAGTCTTGATTTCAGCTCAGGTCACGATCTCACAGTTGGTGAGGTCAAGCCCTGAGTAAGGATTCTTTCTCTCCTCTCTTTCTGATCTCCCCCTGCATGCATGTGCACACTCTCTCCCTTTCTCTGTCTCTCAAAATAAATAAACTTGAAAGGAAGAGAGAAAGAAAGAGAGAAAGGAAGAAAGAAACAAGAAAGAAACATAGAAAGAAATGCAGTTACTATCTAAAGAGGCATCTGTCAAAAAAAAAATAATAAATACGTAAATAAAGAGGCATCTGTCAAAATAAATAAATAAATAAATAATAAATAAATAAATAAAGAGCCATCTGTCCTCCCATGTTCACTGCAGTATTCTTCATAATAGCCAAGACATGGAAACAGCCTACAGGTCCATCGACTGGTAGAGAGACAAGGAAAATATGTGGTATGTATAAAATGAAACATAATTCATCTATAAAAAAAGAGACTCTTACCTTTTGTCGGGCGAATGTGATAACCGCGACACTATGGAAACCTAACTGGAGAATCTTACCCTTTGTGACAACATGAACAAAAAAGCATCATGCCAAGTAAACTAAGTCAGAAGAAGACAAGTTCTATATGGTTTTACTTAGATGTGAAATCTACAACAACGGAACTCATGGAAACAGAATAAATCGGTGGTCAGCAGGGGCAGAGGGGAGGGAGGAGGGAGGTGTGAGGGAAACGGGTAGAAATTGTCAAAGGGTACAAACTTCCAGTATTAAGATGAATAATTTCTGCGGATCTAACGAATGTGCTGCACGGTGACTATAGTTGACAATACTCTATAGTATACTTACGGGATGCTATAAGTTGTTGAGAGAGAAAATCTTAAAAGTTCTCATCATGCACATACACACACACACACACAATATCATAGCTCCGTGAGGTGATGGATGTGTTAATTCACCTTATTGTGGTGATCCTTTCCCAATATATATGTATATCAAATCATCATGTTATACGCCTCAAACTCACGCATTGTTATATGTCAATTTTATCTCAATGAAGCTGGGGATAAGGACAAATTTCTCCTTTTTGTAGGCGCACCAGTCACATCGGATTAGGGAGTTACCCTACTCCGGGATGACCTCATCATAACTTAACTAATTATATCTGCAATGACCTTATTTTTAAATAAGATCACATCCCGAGGTACTGAGAGATTAGGACTTCAAGTAATAAATTTGGAAGGGCTGGTCACAACTCAATCCACAAAGAAAATGCAAGCTCTGTGAGGATAGCAACCTTTTCTTTTGATCACTGCTATGCCTCTAAAACTTAGAAGAGGGCCCAACACCGAATAAGTGGTCAGTACATATTTATTGACTAAATGCATGTATTAATCAATCAACCAATTACACCTACTTCTCTAGCTCCAAAGTTGGTGCTCTCTCCACTATACAATTCTGCCTCATCTTCTTTTTATCTCATGTATTACAGCCTCTCAAAAATTTGTTCCTAATTACTCTCTCTGTAATTCTGTTCTCCCATTACTATTACAATAATCATCGCAATTAATCATTAACTCATAGCTACTACGATAATCACTAGCATACTCATTAGCTAAACACTAAAAAGTTGTGCTTTTTCCACTAGCATAATTATCACGAATTTTATATCATTCCAGAAGTGTGTGATTCTTAAGGAAGAGCAAAGGGGAAGTAAGTAGCAAGACATCAAATCTGCATAATAGTTGCCTTTGTAATGTACTGCCTGGCTTCCTCTCCTCTCAGGGCTGAAGCAACCCATTCCTTACCTGCAGGGTCATCTCTGTATGGGCCTCTGGGGTCAATCCTAACCCACACAAGTGCAGATTTAAGGAACTTCTCATTAGACTGAAACACAAGTCATAGTTTTGGGCTTTTTTTGTTTTGTTTTGTGCATTTTTTTTTTTTTGGTTTATTTATATTGAGAGAGACAGGGACAGAGACAGAGGAGAGGAGCAGAGCAGAGGAGGGGCAGAGAGAGAAGGAGAGAGGGAGAATCCCAAGCAGGCTCCACACTGTCAGTACAGAGCCCGATGAGGGACTCAAACTCACAAACCATGAGATCGTGACTTGAGCCAAAATCAGGACCGATTGAGCCACCCAGTGCCCCACAAGTCATAGTTTAATAAATACATGGATAAATGATGAACTGCCTCCATGAAAATGATCTTCAGGAAAAAAAAAAAAAAAACTTCTAATGTGCCTAATATTTAGGGAAAAGTCCAGGTTCGGAATGCAGAACTGACACAAATAACTCTTCTAATTCCCAAGTAGTAAGAGGTGAAGTTCTATTCATTCAATCAAAAAGAAAAATGTTTGGGGGAACATACTACATACCCAGCACGGTGCCACGGAATGGAAATACAACAGAAGACGGGACAGCCATGTTTGCGACCTTTATGGAACTTGTAGTCTAGCAGAGAGGAGAATGCATCCTTGAAACAAGTGATTACACAAAAAAGTAACTGATATCAATTGCTAAGAAGGAGAAATACAAGATAATTTAAGAGTGTATAACAGGAGAAATACTATTTATGGGAAATCAAGAAGGGCTTTCCCCAACAAAAGGTAATGATTTATAAAAGGGAATTAAAGAATACTTGGAATCTCTGAGACGGAAAGGTAAAATGATCACTTGCAACGGTCACTACCAACAGGATTCACCATCGTTGGATTGTAACTGAGTGAAACCGAAGGCTGTGTCCAGACAGTATATCCCAAACACTGCTGTGCAGGTGTATGCACTTGCCAAAGGAAACACAGTCCATTTTTCTCTCTTCTTGGAACCTGCTCACCTTTGCAAAGTGAGCAAGGGTTCAACAACCATTACTACTGGCTCGAAACTTCTGAGGTCCAATATCTCACGAAGAAAGGCCCCACTCTGGCCCCACTCCCTCCTGATGGTGTACCAAAGTCACACAAGCTTCTGCCTAGATCCCACATCCAGTTATGTGCTGTATGTGTTTTCTCCATGAGAGGTCACAGGGGCTGTAAGCCAGACAAGTAGTGTCCAAGGGGCCAAGGATGGATAGATGTTGGCCCCTTTCTGCTTTTATTTGAATATGGATTTTGAGCTAAGCTTCCATAAATCCAAATCTGAATGATCAAATCCTTTAGAAATAATAAGCGTCCTGGTGCGTAGGTATATTCGTATACAAGAAAGAGAACACCTGTAGAAATTTCTTGAACTAGGTTCGGATATGCAAAGCAGTTCACATTTAGTTTAAGAGGTGGGATTAAGAAAAACATAGTTGTGGGTTTGAATCATGGCTCTACCGCTTAGTGGCAATGTGACATTCAGAAAGATTCTTCAAATCTTTGAGTTTCTGTTTCCTAATCTGAAAATGGGGTTAATAATTACACTTAGTCTGAGACAAAAAAAGATAAAGCATGCAAAGTATTAGAGACAATATAAGTATCTGAGACACTTTATGTGTTTAATATATATATATATGCTCTACAATTATTATTCATGGTAGGATTTTTTTTTATATTGTGTACCACTTAATGACAAAAGCAAGCCAGAGAAAAATGACGTTTATAACCCCTGGGTACCTACATTGCATCCCTGTTCTTCCAGGAGTGGCCCCAGCCTTGCTTTTATAGCATCTGATATATTAGATATATCTAGATGCCTTCAGAAATTCTCTCAGCCTCAACTGTCTCTCAGACCCATACCCCCTAGCTCTCTCCCAGCAACCACCGTAGACTTCTCGTGTGCTTAGCAGATCTATGGCCAGAGGCTGACCAGTTATGTGCTTGGAGTCACTGGCTTTTCTTGATTTTCCTATGTCCTGTTTCAGGTGAAAAACCACACTGTAAGTCATGGGACCTGGGTTCCCCAACAGCTGCCAAAGGGACAAACCAGGTGTGCAGGAGAATTAACTCCCTATGGGGTAAGACTTTGACCAGAGGGGCATGAAAACGAGGAGAGACTCTAGTTAATTTTCTTGTTTATTACTCAAATGGACAGTTTCAGTGAACTTATCCAAATAGCCCGAGACGTACAAAAATGCTCACATGGCCAAACAGGCACACCCTCATAGCAACCAAGTGAGTCTCTTTGTGGCTTATCATGAAGCATCGGCCAGTGTGATCAACGCATTACTTTGCATTGCTTCCTTACCCTTCCCTGTTCTGTTCTTCCCTTCACTTTTCTCTCACTCTCGCCACCCTAGTTTTCTACTTTCCGAACGAAGCATCCCCACTAAATTGTTACCTCAGTTGCTGTTTCTAGGAAACCCTGCCTAAAACTGTTGGTGACAAGAGTAGTTCTACAAAGCAGACTCTCAAATAAGATTTGGGACTGGCTTTCTTACTGGTCTAATAGCAATGAAATCTCCATTTGCAGGGGTGAGTGGGATGCACTGGCATCATGAGTGTAGGCTTTCATGAGGACAAGACTTTGAGAGATGGAGTAGATGTGATGCTTAATCAATTTCCTGACAAAGAAAATATAAGGATTATGGAGTAGAGGGGTCTTGGGGGTATGGGCACAAGAGACTTTGAAAAACATATCCCAATTCTTCTAGTTGCCAACGTAAAGCATGCTCTAAAATCCGGAATCCTCCATGATACGTTAAGAAAACTTTCATCCCTTACGGCCCGAAGACAGATTATGCAGTAAATCAGATGGTAGCGATGTAATAACTGCAAAGAAGACTAAATAAACAGTCTCAGCGAGTCTCATATGTCAAAATCACTACCCCGAAAAGGAAAAAGTAGACTATTCAGACCTGTGATCGGAATGTGTGTCTAGACAAGCCTGGGAATCTTGGACCCTAGTCCTCTGAACACTTCTCTTGGCAAAAGAAGCCTTGTACTCTTTGCAAGTGAGAACTTCTCTTCTCTTGTCTGAATCCCATGCAACGGATTCACCTGAAACTAGTGTCTCGCAAGATGAAGCTTGATCTTCTAGCCCGCTCATTGCTTCTCTCTCTTCTGGTCTGGTAACCAGAGTCAGGGCCAGCAGAGCTCCGTAAGGAAAAGGCTACACTTGCAAAATCTAGCTAACCTACCCTGGCAGGACCCAAAAGAACACATATGAGAGTGGGTCTTGAGGGTAGCAAAGCAGAATATAACACTGGATAGGGAAGAATTCACTGGCATGGCGGCTCCTCCCCAAGACTTGAAATCCAAGTCTAGATGAACTTGGATTAGTCTTGAAATCTAGACTAATCTAAATAGCTTGCTTATATGAATGTCTATTCAAAGCCTGGCCTTAAGGATGGGTTACAGTAGAATAAAGTGCCAGGATTTCTTTGGCATAATATCAAATAAGGAGTTTCTATTGGATTTGATTCTGCTATCGCCCCAGAACAACACCCTTGCTGCCTCTCTGGCCAGACAGGTCTTAACGGTGGCTGGCTATCTTCCCACAGCTGCAATCCAGGTTGCTACGGCTGTCACAGCCAACACGAGAAGGAACCACACATGGAGCATCAGCTGGAAAAGAGAGACTGGCCCACCAACATAATGGCTAAATGGTACCCATGGGGACATCCAGTCTATTTTGCTGGAGCGGAGCATCTTCCATTTGGCAGGAGACATATGATGACTTTACCAAATGCCTCACAAGGTAGCATTTGCTTTTCTTCAAGAGTTTTCCCCAGGAACCTTCACTACATCCAAGTGAATAACAAGGGTCAGGACTCAGGCCAATCTGAGTGAAGAAATCTAATCCCTGCTCCAGGGAAAATAGCCTCCACGCCAGAAGATCACATCAGAATGATCAGGGAAAATAGAATGTTGCAATGGAATGCAATGCATTCCCCAGGAAAGCATTTTATTCCTATATTTTTTTTTTTTTGAGAACGAGGCATTTTATTGAGGATACCACAAAGCCACAGGGCCTTCTGTGATGGGAGGGTGTGACCACAGACCAGGTGCCAACGACATCACACCCATCACACACCCCAGTCACGCACACATGAGAGCCTCACCAGGCACAAGACGTTGCACACACGCTCACATGGGCATCTCGCACATTCCCTAATTAAATAAGTGTTTATCTGCACGTAACCTATGCTGTGGGTCAGGCTGAAGACCAGCTCTGAAGGGGGGGGGTGGGCTGTGCCCAGAACACAGGGGAGTCAGGCACAAACACTGATGGCTACAGTCAGGTCAGGCACAGACTGGCCACTTGTTCATCGGTCCACTTGCTTCTTCCACCAAGGCAATGAGTAACGTGATGAAGGTGGAACGGGGCATCTTTAGAAGTTCGGCAGAGACTACTCTGTAGACTGGAATTGGGGGTTCACTTCTAGTTCGGAATTGCCTCCTAGAGAAAATCACCGGTTTATCCTTTCTTGGATCCCCTTGCATAGGGGTTGATAACTGAATATGTTCTCAAAAAACTGCCTCCATGTTTCACATAGATAAGCCAGCTACAGAAATTGTCTGTTGTGGAGCTGAACTTAAATGAACTCTGTGGTCTCTGTTTTCTTTATTCTAGTTTTATTTTAAAACACTTAAGTTTTTAGTACATTTCTCCCCAAGAAGTTTTTATTTCCAGAATAATCTGGTAAAAATAATGTCCATAAAATGACCTCATGCCTGCCTATCTGTCTCTGCAATACTATTTTCTTCACCTTGGCACTGGCTAGGATAGAAAATAGCAACTTTGAGCTCTTTGGTTCATTAAAAGCAGAAAGAGGCCACTGGAGCTCTTCTTTAGATTCTCTTCATTGCGATGGATGCAACTTTCAAAATTGGGGACAAGTCATTTTAAGCGAGCCACTGCAAAGTGGGATATTTCTATAAAATGGCACTGTTTTAAAGGATGCCCAGAAGCTTTTTTTAATTCTCTCAATAAAACCTCTTCCCACTTGTTTTCTATTTATAAAGACCCCCTCCATTTCCTCACCAAATGTTTGAGTTTTAACTCATCTCAACACCTGAAAAGCCCAGCTGTCTTTGACACAGAGAAAAACAGCCTCCTGTAGAATCTGAAATGGCTGCTCAGAGGACTGAGTCTCAGAATGCAAGCCTGTTTGCCCCCCTAGTGGCCCAGTGGCCCAGGAACTTGTCAAGGTAGAATGTCAGACTTTCATCTATGTATATCCCATGACCAGCACTGGGTTGGCAATATGGGAAGCACTCAGTGAATCTTGCTGAGACCAAGACTAAGACTTGTTCTAGACATGTGAAGTTAGCAGCATGCCATTATTAACATCCTCACTTTTGTTAGTGCTTTCTGTGTGTCAGCCACTGTTCTTAGGGCATCACATATCTTCCTTCATTTGACTCTTATAACCTGCCCTTATCCCTAATTTCTAGATTAAAGAGAGAGAGGAGGGGGTGGGCATGCTGTAGTTGGATGGTTTGTCTAAGGCTTTATGTAATAAAGCTTCCAGCCTTCTAAATCTCAGCTTAAGGAATGTGGATTACCTTATTCATTTTGCAAATTATTCTTGGACACTAAACCATGTTCCTGAGACTGTGCTCTGTGATCAGAAAGATTTGCCCAAGACAGACTCGTCCTTGTCTTCATAGAGCTTGCAGTCAAAGAATCAGCGGTTACCAGTGCCCATCACAGAGGAGCTGTCCAACAGCCAGTAAAAACTAATACCCCTATTAATAGTAGCAAAGACATCATATATCTGTGTAACCCTTCGAATTTTACCAGTGTTTCTGTGGGCATTCACGCGTTTGTCCTGAGGCGGATCATTGTCCTTCTCACCTTGGAGATTAGGCACTGAGGCTGGCACAGGTAGGAATTGCTGGAGGGTCACAGAATTGGTCAATAAAAGAGCCATGACTGGAACTAGAGAAATGACTGTAAAGGCCGGATGCAAAGAGTTAATCCCCTCTGTTGGTGCACAAATGAAAGAAGGCATTGCAATTCACAGGTAGCTCACAGCATGCGGTGCATAAGAAAGAACAATGAATTTAAAGTCCTACTAGATCAATAGCCTTGTGATCTTTAAAGTCACTTTATCCCTTTGTCTCTCAGTTTCCCAGGTAGGATTATAAAAACTAAGCTAAGCCAATTAGTGTATTCTTTCCCTCTGACCAGATAGATCACCTAGGGAAAAATATGTGACATAAGCCGGTCCAATCATAGTAAATCTTAGATAATACTACAAATGTTGAAACAAAGATGCTCTCTTTCCTGCAGGATATGAAAATGAAGGCATACGGTGCTAAGAAATTATTGCCAACAATTTTTTGTCTATAAGGAAAATCAAATTTACATTGGAAAACCCAAGGGGCACCTGGGTGGCTCAGTCAGTTGAGCATCTGACTCTCGATTTCAGCTCAGGTCATGATCTCATGGTTTATGGGATCGACCCCGCATTGGGATCCGCGCTGAGTGTGGAGCCTCGGGACTCTCTCTCTCTCTCTCTCTCTCTCTCTCAAATTAAATACATAAACATTTTCTGAAGAAACTAACCCAGGAGAAAGTGCCAAGGAAGCAAGGAGTGTATAGATCTTAGCAACATTTATTCGTGCCTCTGTATCAAGCTGTGCCTGAAGCTGGGAATTGCCGAAAGCAATTAGGTAATGCAAGCAAGTAACTTTCCTTTATTTTTTGTATCAGTTTGCATTAGGTTCTATATTACTGCGACCAAGGCAGCCATACAACTAGGGAAGCCCGTACTTAATGGTGAACTCATGAGGCTAGAAGAAGCTTATAGAAACAGAAAACTCTTGGGACAAAGGATAATGGCACAGTTCACAAGACTAATCTACTAAAATTGCTGCCATCCCATTTCTCTCTTCAGCCCCTGTCCCATTGGCGATGTTGGTGGACCAATGAATGGCAACAGAGTGGTGACAGATAACAAAATGGAAGCACCAAGCGAGGCTTGATGTGTTGTAATGTTGAAATATGAAAGGTCTTTGTGAAAGTCTTTCTCTCTGAGTCAGCCTCAGCCTGGATATGACCTGGCTTCTCGGCATGGAGGTGCCATATGAGCCATAAAGTCTCCCAAGACTCAGCCAGGCAAGCCAGCTCTGCCTCTTGTGTCTTTTACACTGAATACAAGGGATAATTTCTTAAAGGCTAAACAAGCCTGGCGTGCCACTTGGAGCAGTTCATGAAAGAGAAAGGCACAATTTAATAATTCAACGCTATGAAAAAAAATCTGTCCTTCCTATGTCGGCAAGGTTAAAAGGAGAGCTAATTATATGCCCCAAGGATTCTGCAAGACTCCTCACTGGCCTCGAGTGGGCTTTTCTTGTAAATTATACCTCAGTAAGTAATTCACTGAGGTAGACAGATGCATTCTTGGATTGCCCATTATTTTCTCTGTGATTGGCTTCTCAGTCTTACCTTCTCCAGTAAAGAAGATGCCTTTAATGAGACTGATGTACGGTACTATTTGCTATACTCTGAGATGTTACAGTACGAGGCTTCTGTTTTCTCCATCTGTATATCCAAGCGCCCAGCAAAGAGCCTGTAACATTGTAGTCGTTCAATAAACGTTCGATGAGAGTAAGTAACAGAAAGTTCTACTCCACAAAGCTCACTCGTCAAATCAAGACTGATAGGTAGACCCTGTACCCAGACACATTGTCACGGTGAATCTCTGCACACCACCATTGTCCTAGTGCTTGCCTCTTTTCCATTGTTAATGGATCCATTTATCCAACCAATGTTTACATTCATAGCCTCTCTTAGGGGCCAAAGAAAGTGATAGAGTCTAAACATACAACAAAGTTTAAGACCCTTTCCAGGAGTCCCTAGTTTTAGGGGAGATAGAGATGGGAACAGAAGTGAAAGCATTTGGTAAGTTTCCTTACAGCTGATATGTATTCCTGTGATGATGGGTCAACATCCCACTTACCATATCTTGAGTGCCATGGGGTCTGGACTCAGTTCTGGTTTTGCCCACACTGGCATCCTCAGAGCCTACCTCAGCTCCTGGCCCAAGGCAGGTACTTAAATGCTTGACTGAAAATAACTGGTGTCGGTTCTAGTCACTGTCCTCCAGCCGGTCTAGAAAAAAGATGGATTCCAATTCCTTCAAAGACCTGAGGAGAACATGAAGTCTTCCATGAGGTCCTGGCACTTATGTCCTCAGGGTCCTTTCTGGCTCCACATTCCCGTTTCAGATGAATGATGTCACCTTGCGTGTCATACTGTCTGCCAGTAATACTTTTCTTCTTTCTCATCAGATGGAACTTTGCCATCGATGTTCATGTAAAATCAGCCCAACAATTTCAGTTACATTTGGCCACTGTGCGGGTAGCAGATTCTCCCAAACACAAATAGAAAGTGATCCTCTGACAAGGCTGGACCCACAGGTGCTTCAGCTGTCAGACAGGCACCACTAACAACATTCCACGGAGCTCCTCGTCTTTCCACCTGGTGGTCTTCTTTCATTGTCTCTCCTTTTGTCTCTCATTCATCCCTTCCCATTGCCACCTTTCCTCTAACTTCAAATTATTTCTGTTCAATTATTCAGACTAATTGCTTATCCCTGGGCCCTCTCTTCTGATCCAGATCCAGAACCATCTTTCAAAAGTGCTAAGAGAAACCTCAAAATTTCAATCAAAAGTATCCACTCTTATGGTTGTTTTTAAAAATATTCATAATATAAAGCATTGAGGCAGCCTTTGGGGGAATACAATAGGACAGAGCTCAGAACAGAGAGGGTCCAACTCCCATCTTGTGCCATCTTGTCAAAAGGCTTAACAGAGCAAGTGAATTCTGAACTGAGCCCTGAATGGTGAGCTATTATATTCCAGGTTGTGAATGGAGAGATGTACTCTAGACAGAGGTATCAGCATGTGGAAAGGTGTGAAGGAGAAGGGGGCAGTGCCTAGGTAAATAAGTCTGCATAGCCAAAGACTGTGATTCACAAGTAAGAAGCAGGAGATGAGCTATCCATAAATAGGATGGGCTGGATCAAGAAGTACTCAGAATCCCATCTTCCTTGCAGTACCCTTTTCTTTCCTTTGGATGCCTTTTTGCCCTTCCCTTCCTCCTTTCATCTTTCGGATCTGCTCCTTTCATCGCTATGTGAAAACTTAGTCCTTGAAAATCCATGGCACTGAGAGGGAATAGGAAAAACCACGCTGCATTTAAATAACAATAGATTGTACCAAAAGCTAGGAACAAGGTTTCAAATGTGCTCCCCGAGAACACTGCTGGCGTGACCAAATCGTTAGGCAATTTTATCTCCCCTCTGCAGGTGAGGAAACTGAGGCTCGGAGAAGTTGAGCAGTGGTCTCTAGTACACGAGCAATATTACAAATCATGACTCAATTTCAACTCTGCATGAGTTCCAAGATCTTTCCATTACACCGTGAAGTCTCCTAAGGAGCAGCAGACCTTCACAAGAATACTGTCCTACCCGGTGCATTCTAATGCAAGTTCAACAGTGAGACACACCAAGAACAGCATAAAATACCCCCTGACATGTCTCTGCTCCTTATGGCTTTCAAATTAGTCGACACAGATTTCATAGTAAATATTGACACGAGTTTTGTCAGTGAGACTAGCAAACTCTGCTTCACTCAAATACTATGTTGTAAAGGAATGGCTCCGGGGGTAGAATCTGATGATATAACAGGTTTAACATTTATTGATCACCTAGTTTTCACCTATGGAAAGTTTTGCCCTTATTAACTATTTCAATTTTTCCAGCCCTGTAAAATTTGTTATTGTTACCCAGATAGGATAGGTGTTATCCCACCTATTGTTATCCCCAAACGATGTGGATGATGATTCTGAGACCCAGAGGGATAATGCCACTGGTCAAGATCATGGAGGAAGTCATTCATTGCTGAGGTTTGAACACATATTTGTTCATTTATTAAATATTTACTGAGCAACTACTATGTGCCCATCCCTTTGCTAAGTTCTAGGGACACAAGGCTTCTCCCCGCCCCAAAGACAACAACAAAAAAAGAATTACGGATTTTACAATGTAATGGGAAGTCAGTCAACGGAAAAAGAAACACCACCACAGGGTGATGATTGTTATGGTGGGGATGTACCGGCTGTTTATTCACTGTATTAGTCTGGGTTCTCCCAAGAACCAACAGGAGATGATAGTTAGATAATATAGATACAGATATGAATATATAGATTTATTACAAAGTATTGGCTCATGTAGTTGTGGGACTTCTCATGTGGAAGTCCCAAGATCTGAAGTAGGTAGGATCCACAGATCCTGAAGGTCTAGAGACCGAAAAGAGCCAAAAGTATTGTTCTAGTCTGGGTCAGAAGGCCCGACAAACGTAAGAGCTGATATAGTGTAGTTCCAGCCTGAGTCTGAAGGTGGGAGAATTCCCATGTCCCAGCTGGAAGAGTCAGGCAGAAACAGCAAATTCCCCCTTCCTCAAGCCTTTTTCTCCTATTAAGGCCTCTGGCGGAGGCCCATCCCATTAGGGAAGACGATCTGGTTTATTCAGTCTACTGATTCATATGTTAATGTCATCAAGAAACACCATCACAGACACACCCGGAAATAATGTTTAATCAAACATCTGGGCACCCCATGGTCCAGTCAAGTTGCACATGAAATTGACCATCACATTCGCCTTCCGATACAATGCATGGAATTTCAAGAAGCAAAACTCGTATACTTCCTCTTACCCAGTTTAGAAAACTCAAAACTCTTTGTCTGTAGAAGACTCTACCAATATATGGCACAATTCAGTGGGTTTCAGTGCTCTGTGTCAAGGAGACACAGAGCGGTAATTGATTTAGGGAATAGCATTTAATTCACCCCCACATAATAAGTAAGCCCTCTTCCAGCACTGAGGATGTATGGGCAGGAGTCAAGCCATCTCAAGAATTAAACCATAAGTATAGCAAAAGCTTCAACTGTATAAGATAGAATAAAATGAGCTGCTTTATCATATTGTACGGGAAGAAAGGAAACTGTCGTCAGGTGGTTATTTCCACTCCCAATCCTACATTAGGAAACTGAGCTCAGAGAGCTGAAAGTCTTGCTCAAGCTCACATAGTTTGTGTCAGTGGCAGCACAAGATTACACAGGTTCTTCTGACCCCACCTGCATTGTTTTTACCACTACATAAAGACAAAGAATTAGAATGAAGGCTGGACTCCACCAGTGGAATCTGCTTGTAGAAATAAAGTTGGCTCAATAAACAGCCAACATAGTAGAGATTAGAAACCAATGGAGTCCAGTTATAGGGATAAAGCTGGTTCAATGAAGGACCAACACAATAGAGGTTAGAAGCCAAGGGAATCAGGTTATAGGGATAAAGTTGATTCGATAAAAGGCCAACACACGGCAGATTAAAAGTTTACGCAGTGGACATGGCTGCCCTTTGAAGTAGACGTGTTCATTGGACGTGTTCCAGTAGGAATGATGAACACCTGTCCAAGATGGCTGGAGGGCATTCCAACTGGGAATAAGGACTATGTGCTCACCAAGGTCATGGATTGTATTCTAAATCCCATTTCACTCCCTTGCTTCCTTGCCATTGGAGCAGGAGGCAAAAAGTCAGACTTGTGGGCTTTTGGAAGGCATGTAAATGGCTCCAGTTTATGTATATATTTGCAGAGTCTAGGACAATGCTTAGCACATAATGGTGCTAAAAACTTATTTTTTGATGAGTGAATAAACGTAAATAGTGACTTAAGTCACTAAAAAAGTATGAGCAAGGGGAGAAACTTCTTCAAATCTCTGCCAGACAAGGGAATAATCCTTCTTAATCTAGGTATATAGATTTCAGAAAGACAGAAAATATTTCTAATGATGTGTCAAAATGATCATTCAGCTTTATCATCTAATATCTCATCAAGTTTAGTTATTCCTTGGAAATTTTTTTAAAGTGGTATTTCTTTCTTCTCTCAGCTTCGCATGCTCCTGGGAAACCCAGCAAATTTTTCCAGGCACCGCATTTTCTGTAAACCATTTATTGAGCTCTTTCTGTGTGTCAGGCACCTGACTAAGAGTTACTCCTGCTTCTGTTTTTCAACTCCTTCAATGGATCTACACGCATGAGGCATTTCTAATCCCCATTTCACAAATTAGAAAACAGGTTCTAAAAGGCAATTCCCACAAACATCACACAGCTAATAATTGGTGTTGCTGGGCTAAACCGATGTTTATACAATTGCAAAGCTGTTCTGCTAAGGCATCGAGAGGTTCGTAGGCACTGAGTGTTCATGAGTGCTCGTGAGTCCCGCCTCACAGATGGTAAGATCAATTTTACTATGGAGTAAACATCCTATTCCCCTGCATGAATGACTGCTTGTTGTAATCGTGTAAAACAAGATAAACGGGGAGGAACTTTTTGATTCTTAGCATTTTACCTGTAAGGGGTAAGGGGCTTGGTCTTCTAAAAATGTTTGTTTTGCTTGGTCTAACAAGTCCTCTTGTTGTGTTGGGTTGAGGACATCAGGAATATCTTAGAGGAGGTTAAATGGTGGGTGGAGAGGTGGAGTAGAACTATTTTAACTTTAAAGGATCCTCTGCCATCCAGTGCTTTTAGGACTTTGAACCAACCACTTCATTGCCCAGGGATCAGTTTCCTCATCTTCTGAAAGTTACACCTTGGAAACAAATAATCCCTAAGAACTCAGCCAGCACCCATAAGCTGAAGTTCAGTTTCTTCTGGCACGTGTCTGAAAAGGCCACAATTTATGACTGCTCTAAGACTCAGAATTCCCCCATCTGAAAAGCTGCGTCCAATGGCTAATCCACCAACTGATTGAGGAAGCCCCCCAACCCGTTGTAGGTTGCTTTTGTTGACCATGTACTGTATTAATGGAAAAGAGCTGTGGAGAAAGAAGTTCAAGATGAACTCGGGGTCATCCAAGACGTCAGCAATACTGAGTGTCAGATGTGTTCAGGGTTGGGGAGGCACACAACTTGTGGGTGGATTCTAGCTCTGCCTCTGACCAGCCAGGTGAATGCTGGTGACACCCTACCCTGTGTCCACAGCCCAGATCTCCCCCATTCTGGCTTGTAGAAACCACCAGATTATCTCACCGAAAGCTCAAGTTGGACACGACTAAAATGGAACGGATCGCTTTCATCCCTTCCCCAAATCCGCAGCTCTGGCCTCTTCGCAGGGAATCTATAACAGGGTTTGAAAGACCCATTTTTCCAGTCAACCCAGTGTAAGCCCGGCCTGGCTATTGTGTGCTGTTGGTCTATGATACACACATGAAGCCATTCCCTGTAATGAGTCCCGGAACATACAAAAACCAAGTGTGTGTGAAGGTGAACATAAAGAAGAGGAGAAGGGCGCCAGATAAGGCAAGAAGAGGTGAGGAGGACAACAGGCACAGAGAGGGAGTAGGTGTAGACGGGATGTGTGTTGCCCAGTGGCTTGTTTTCACGCATTTATATCTCAGATCCTGAAAACGCGCCCTGGGTGCCCCAGGACATATTTTATTGCTGCTTTTAGCAGCCCTTTCACGAATTAGAAACTTATAAATGCAAACCTCAGCCATAGGGGCCAGTGCGTAGGAGGCATCTGTTCATCAGGCCCCCAGTGCTGACCTCCCCAATAGCCTGTGTAAGAACAGAGGTTTGCAGCTCGAGGGAATGGGGGCTGCAGCTAGGAGCCTACCGAGAGCCAAAGGAGGAGGGTAAGACAAGGCAAATTCCTCCTGCGGTCAGGAAAGAACTCCATTCTCTGCAAATCAGCGAAGCATCTAGAAAGAATGGAAACCCCTTCCCTGTTCCAAGTGAACAGTGGGATAGTGATGATTAGCCTGGAAGGAAAAGTAAATTTTTTCAAAGTTCTAGAGATAGAAAGATATCATAATCATTTTTAACAGTACAAAAATTCAGGGGCACCTGGGTGGCTCAATGAGTTGAGCATTCGACTCTTGATTTTGGCTCAGGTCATGATCTCAGGGTAGTGAGACCGAGCCTCACATCGGGCTCTGGGCTGATAGTGCAGAGCCTGGTTGGGATTTTCTCTCGCCTTCTCTCTGCCCCTGCCCCATTCTCTCTCTCTCTCTCTCTCTCTCTCTCTTTCTTTCTCTCTCTCAACATAAATAAATAAACTTAAAAAAAATAAAATAAAAGGACAGAAATTCAAAAAAAGCAAAATCAAATTAAAATGCGACTATGATGACAAAATTTTGAGGTACACAAGTAAGAAGTAAAATTCTCCCCCAGGCTTCCCCAGGACTCAAGTTCGAGATCATATCATAAATATTCTTCAGCAGCTTCCTTTTTCCATGGAATTGTATACAGTAGATACCTTTTCATTCTGGTACTTTCTTATTAATTCTACTTCATTATTTTAGTGATGCTAGGGCACCTCATTATACTATGTATATTTTTAAGTTATGTATTTGTTTGTTTGTTTGTTTGTTTGTTTTGGGAGAGAGAGAGGGCATACACACACAAGTGGGGGAGAGGCAAAGAGAGAGGAAGAGAGAGAATCCCAAGCAGACTTCATGCCATCAGCACAGAACTGGACGGGGTGAGGGGAGTTCAAATTCTCGGACCCTGAGATCGTGACCTGAGCCAAAATCAAGGGTCGGATGCTTAACAGACTGAGCCACCCAGGTGCCCCTCCCTCCACTATGTTTAATTTAAATCCTTCCCACCCTGCTTCAGGCCCTTCAGGTTGTTTTGATTCATTTTGTTATTGCAAATATGACTGCGACAAAAATTCTTACACATGTATATCTTACGGCATTCATGCCACTACTCCTGATATATAAACTTGTCCAGCATCAGATCACCTAAGTGGAATTGCAGGGGCATAGTTTATGGACACTGTTAGTTTTGATAAAAATTGCAAAATCACCTCTCAAAATTACTGTAGCAATGTAAGTTGCCAACGGCGTGTAACAGGGTCCACGTACGTGCTCCGTTGTCTACCTGGGACGGTTGATAATGTCAATGTCTCCGATTCAAGTCCTATGCGTAGAATTATTTCTTTGTTTCCATTTTTACTTAAAAATGCCGGTGAGGCAAGGCATATTTTCACACTGAAAAGCATTTGTACTTTTTGCATTATTTCCTTTGATGTTATTTACTCACTTTATTATTTTTTGTAATTTTTTTCTTGATTGGCAGAATACGTTTACATTTAAAGCTGTTAACTTTGCTACTCCTGAAACCATCATTGCACCATATGTCAACTAACTTGAATTTAAATAAAATAAAAAAATAAATAATGCTATTAACCTTGGACTGCAAACGTGTTTCAAATGCGTCATAAACATTATTATGGCATATTATACCAAACGGAAGTTTTCGATTTTTAAGTACGATACCTCTTTATCCTTCATCCGTGGCTTCACAGGGATCCTATATGGGATATAAATATTCTACTTAAATTGTATTATAATCTCATAGTTTTTTTCACTATCTTTATTGTGGTGAAATACACATAACATAAACGTGATTTTGATTATTTTAATTCAATGGGGTTTAGTACACCCACAATGTTTTGCCTACTAGCCCCCAAAGACCACATCAGCACTGGGGGACACTGTCTCTTATTACTGAAGGGAAACAATATTATCCACATTTGAAGCTGTTTTCAGGCTGCTCTGCCCTAGTGTCGCTATCAGAGGCAGAGAAACAAAAAAGGTTGATGGAACCCATGAGGCCCACTCTTGAAAGCATCCTTGAAGGCCTCACTGTCACCGACAGGGGTTTGAAGAAATTGGGAGCCATATCCTAGGAGAGCACCGCAACGGCACAGATTTCCTGAAGCTGGAGTTTTCATGCTGAAGTGATGTTCTCATGGGGCATCGTCTGGGTCTAATCTGGGGAAAAATGTCTTTATTTCTCAGCAGAATCAAATGACTCAACGTGTCCAACGGTTGAAGCCACTCAGGAAAGAGAACAAAGAACTCCCCAAGAGCCAGCTTGTGAGGCAAGGCAACCCCTCCTTGATCTGCTGTCCCGGAGGTCGCCTCACACGTGAAAGGAACTGTGACAAGAAAGGGAGCTCAGTTCTGACATCCCAAAGTTTGAGGGGCTCTAAGTGAAGGGTTAGAGATGGATTAAAAGGACCTGGGAGTAAGCGACTCCTGGGTCCTGCCAGGAGTCATTCACAGTGAACTGTCTCACCTTCTCCTGTTTGCCTGTATTTGGTAGATCCCAAGAGATTGCAGGAAAACTGGACCACCTTGCAAACGAAAGGCTTCCCGTGCTTTAGGCTTATTATTATTCACTGGAATTCTCTGTTGGGTATTTGCTGGGCACCAGTGAGAAAACATTCACTGACTAGCCTCCAGACCCAAGAGGCATGGAAGGAATGGATGCTGTAACAAACTCCAACACTTTAAGATACTAGCCCCCTACAATCAGCAGCATCCGGGCTCGGCACCTCAAAATTGTGCTCATTTTGTCCCGTGTGTGGAAACCTCCCTCAAAGAGAAATGGTAAGCTAAAGAAAGCCAACAATTTCCTGTTTTTCTCAGGGATTTTAACCAATGTATCCACCTCCCAAATTAGATCCTGAGAATTTTCATTTTTGAGATTTTCTGCTATTTGAAGAGTAAAGAATGGAAAAAGAAAGTATCGAGTGGGAGTAAAATCTCTCACCCCCAGGAATGGAATGTGGACGTCATTCAGTAGAAGTGCATGGTTCCTGATCGTTAAGGGGAAGGCCTAGAAAATCTCCTTTCAGAGCCAAGGTCTTCTAAAAGCATTTGGTGCTTAATAGAAGAAATTCTCAGTTCCACAGTGCCTGTGCCCCCAGTCCCTTGGTACAGAATGAGAAACGCTAACTAATGTTTGTGGATAACTAGCATGTTCTATGGGGTGAACATCAAATCATATGTTGTTTACTAAGTTATTTATAGAGCAACTCATGCATTAGTCCATTCAACATTTCTTTATAAATCACCTAATGGATTTTATTCTCCAGTGACCATTCTAGGAACTGTTTCAGGATCTGAGGATCCAACAGAGAACCAAACAGACAAAATTCTTGCTCTCTATCGATGAGAGAGCCAATAATTTGGAGCGCAGAATTTATACAAGAGTTATTTTGAGACACCTCCGGATTAAAAGAAAAAGAAGAAAATAGTATCTTACATCCCATAGGAGGCTGTGTCAACTTGATGCAATGGCCCAAAGTCTCTCAAGGTTTCCCACCATTTTCCAGGGATTAATAGTAAAAGTAGATAAAACACAAAGTATTTGAAAGGATTACCTCGTCTTTGGAGAATATGAAGAGGAGCTTCTTGGAGAAAGCAAGCACGAGGATACCTTCTGTCAGTGTCAGTTTTAACTGCATGGTAGGAACATGGTGGCCAAATGGGGGCAAGCATAGATGTTGGGACTGTCCAACTGGCTTTCTTCTGGGAATATGGTGGGTACCTTGTAAAGCTTGCCCTCGGGTACCTAAGCCCTTAATGACGTAACTGTGAGTTATGAGATTGAGATCAGGATGCCTTTAACCAAGTAGAGGAAGACTCAAGAGCAGTGGAAACAAAAGCCTTCACACTGTATCCTGCTCCATCAATCCAGGTTCTTCAATATTGAACTATCATTGAGAGTCTCCCTGTAATGACCCCTTATCTCAGTCCTCGCTGACCCCAGGGAGTGCCTCACTGTAAACACAGGAGGGAACTTTGGAGGACAAGAGATGGTCCCATAGGAAGAGCAGGAGAGAAGAGGAACAACGCAGTTTTCAACAGCAGGCAAACGTCAGAGAGCGAGACAGAGTAAATTTCAGGCCCTAAGATGGCCGATCTTGGGCAGGTCTCAATAATGTGTGTATAGTGTGATGAGAAACACCCCCTGTGTATGCTGGTTCCGGACAAGACACCAAGGAACGGTGAGGTGGACCTAAGGGCTGTTTGAATGTAGTTTAGCAGCAGGATGCCAAACATTTCAGTAACAAAAATGTTCCTTTCTTCCAGACACATTCTTAAGGCCTGATGTCATCCTTAGTGATCTAGGACATTCGAGGAATGGGTCCAGTCTCCAGCAAAAACTAGTGGAACGTGGGGCTGCTCCCAAAGCTGTGCCTTCTCTCCTTTGTCAAAGTTCAGTTGCCTATATTTGTGTGGGTCTATTTCCGGACTATTTGTTCTTTCCCATTGATCCATCTGCCTCCCCTTCAACCAGTGCCATGCCAACTTGATTAGTGTAGCTTGATATAGAGAGCCTTGAAGTTTATTTATTAATGTGAGCCCTCCAACTTTGTGTCTCTGCATCAGTACAGCCTTGGCTATGCTAGGTATTTTGCCTTTCCGTATAAACCTTAGAACCTGTCGTTTCCAACGTCTGGAAACCAGAATTCTGGGATTTTGCCTGGGATTGCATTGAATCTCTGCAACAGATGGAAAGAGCCGACATGTTAATGATACTGAGCTTCAGAAATGCAGGAGCATGGAATGTCTCTTGGTCCTTCTTTGAGTTCTTTCATGAGGTCTTTACAATTTTTCATATTTAAATCCTGTATGTATTTTGTTGATTTCTAACTAAGCTTTTCATTTTTTGGTACTATTGTGAATGGTATCGTTTTCCAATATCAAATTCCAAGTGCTCATTGCTGATATATAGGAAAGCGGTTGGTTTTTGTGTATTAACATTGTATCCTGTTATGTTGCTATAAGTGCTTATTACTGCCAGGAGTTTTTTCATTGATTCCTGAGAATATTCTACATGGACAAGCATGTCTTCTGCAAATAAAAACAGTTTCATGGCTTCTTTCCCAGTTTGTATACCTGTATACATTTTTTTTCCTTTTTTTTTTTTTTTCTTTTGGAACTAGCAGGACTGCAAACTATTGAATAAGAATGGTGAAAGGGGACGTAATGCTTTATCATCGGTCTTAGGGAGAAAGCATCCAGATTCTCACCATTTTCTACTATGTCGGCTGTAAGTTTTACGTAGATGTTCTTTATCAGGTTGAGGACGGTCATTCTATTCCTAGTTTTCTGAATATTTTTTTTCTGTGAAGAGCTGTTACGATTTGTTAAATGCTTGTTCTGCATCAGCTGATAAAGCATATATTATTTCTTTTCTTACTATTACTATTCATTTATTTGATTCCAGTGTACTTAACATACAGTGTTCTATTAGTTTCCGGTGTACAATATAGTAATGCAACAATTCTATACATGACTCAGTACTCATCATGACAAGTATACTCTTTAAAAAAATTTTTTTAACGTTTATTCATTTATGAGAGACAGAGGGACACAGACCGTGAGCGGGAGAGGAGAAGAGAGACACAGGGAGACACAGAACCTCTCTGTGCTGACAGCTCAGAGCCTGACACGGGGCTCGAACTCACAAACCGTGAGATCATGACCTGAGTTGAAGTCAGACGCTTACCCAACTGAGCCACCCAGGCGCCCCACAACGGGTATACTCTTAATCCTTTTCACCTATTTCCTCCATACCCCAGTCCCCTCCCCTCTGTGAACCACTGGTTTGTTCCCTATAGTTAAGACTCTGCTTTTTTTTATTGTCTCTTTTTTCTTTGTTGATTTGTTTGACTCTTAAATTCTACACATAAGTGAAATTACATGGTATTGGTCTTTCTTTGACTTATTTCATTTATGTTATACCCTCTAGATCCATCCATGTTGTTGCAAATGACAAGATTTGATGCTTTTTTATGGCTGAGTAATATTCGTGTGTGTGTGTGTGTGTGTGTGTGTGTGTGTGTGTGTACATGCGACTTCTTCTTTATCTATTCATCTGTTTTTTTTGTTGTTTTCATATGAAATTTATTGTCAAATTGGTTTCCGTACAACACCCAGTGCTCATCCCAACAGGTGCCCTCCTCAATGCCCATCCCCCACCCCCCATCAATCCTCAGTTTGTTCTCAGTTTTTAAGAGTCTCTTATGGTTTGGCTCCCTCCCTCTCTAACTTTTTTTTTCCTTCTCCTCCCCCATGGTCTTCTGTTAAGTTTCTCAGGATCCACATAGGAGTGAAAACATATGGTATCTGTCTTTCTCTGCCTGACTTATTTCACTTAGCATAACACTCTCCAGTTCCATCCACGTTGCTACAAAGGGCCATATTTCATTCTTTCTCACTGCCACATCATACTCCATCGTGTATATAAACCACAATGTCTTTATCCATTCGTCAGTTGGTGGACATGTAGGCTCTTTCCATAATTTGGCTATTGTTGAAAGTGCTGCTATAAACATTGGGGTACAAGTGCCCCTATGCATCAGCACTCCCGTATCCCTTGGGTAAATTCCTAGCAGTGCTATTGCTGAGTCATAGGGTAGATCTGTTTTTAATGTTTTGAGGAACCTCCACACCATTTTCCAGGGCGGCTATACCTGTTTGCATTCCCAGCAACAGTGCAAGAGGGTCCCCGTTTCATCACATCCTCTCCAGCATCTATAGACTCCTGATTTGTTCATTTTAGCCACTCTGACTGACGTGAGGTGATATCTCAGTGTGGTTTTGATTTGTATTTCCCTGATGAGGAGCGACATTGAGCATCTTTTCATGTGCCTGTTGGTCATCTGGGTGTCTTCTTTAGAGAAGCGTCTATTCATGTCTTCTGCCCATTTCTTCACTGGATTATTTGGTTTTTGGGTGTAGAGTTTGGTGAATTCTTCATAGATTTTGGATACTAGCCCTTTTTCCGATATGTCATTTGCAAATATCTTTTCCCATTCCGTCAGTTGCCTTTTAGTTTTATTGATTGTTTCCTTTGCAGTGCAGAAGCTTTTTATCTTCAAGAGGTCCCAATAGTTCATTTTTGCTTTTAATTCCCTCGCCTTTGGAGATGTGTCAAGTAAGAAATTGCTGCAGCTGAGGTCAGAGAGTTTTTTTCCTGCTTTCTCCTCTAGGGTTTTGATGGTTTCCTGTCTCACATTCAGGTCCTTTATCCATTTTTAGTTTATTTTTGTGAATGGTGTAAGAAAGTGGTCTAGTCTCATCCTTCTGTATGTTGCTGTCCAGTTCTCCCAGCACCATTTGTTAAAGAGACTGTCTTTTTTCCATTGGATACTCTTTCCTGCTTTGTCAAAGATTAGTTGGCCATACTTTTGTGGGTCCAATTCTGGAGTCTCTACTCGATGTCATTGGTCTATGTGTCTGTTTTTGTGCCAATCCATGCTGTCTTGATGATTACAGCTTTGTAGTAGAGGCTAAAGTCTGGGACCGTGATGCCTCCCGCTTTGGTCTTCTTCTTCAAAATTACTTTGGCTATTCGGGGTCTTTTATGGTTCCATACAAATTTTGGGATTGCTTGTTCTAGCTTCGAGAAGAATGCTGGTGCAATTTTGATTGGGATTGCATTGAATGTATAGATTGCTTTGGGTAGTATTGACATTTTATTTATTTATTTATACTTAATTTTTTTTAACATTTATTTATTTTTGAGAGACAAAGAGAGACAGAGCATGAACAGGGGAGGGGCAGAGAGAGAGAAGGAGATGCAGAATCTGAAGCAGGCTCCAGGCTCTGAGCGGTCAGCACAGAGCCTGATGCAGGGCCCAAACCCACAAACTGTGAGATCATGACCTGAGCCAAAGTCGGATGCTCAACCGACTGAGCCACCCAAGTGCTCCAGTATTGACATTTTAACAATATTTATTCTTCCAACCCATGAGCACGGAATGTTTTTCCATTTCTTTATGTCTTCGTCAATTTCCTTCATTAGCTTTCTATAGTTTTCAGCATACAGATCTTTTACATCTTTGGTTAGGTTTATTCCTTAGGTATTTTACGATTCTTGGTGCAATTGTGAATGGGATCAGTTTCTTTATTTGTCTTTCTGTTGCTTCATTATTAGCGTATAAGAATGCAACTGATTTCTGTACATTAATTTTGTATCCTGCGACTTTGCTGAATTTATGTATCAGTTCTGACAGACCTTTGGTGGAGTCTTTCGGGTTTTCCAGGTATAGTATCATGTCATCTGCAAAAAGTGAAAGCTTGACTTCATCTTTGCCAATTTTGATGCCTTTGATTTCCTTTTGTTGTCTGATTGCCGATGCTAGCACTTCCAACACCATGTGAAACAACAGCAGTGAGAATGGACATCCCTGTCGTGTTCCTGATCTCAGGGGGAAAGCTCTCGTTTTTCCCCATTGAGGATGATATTAGCTGTGGGCTTTTCATAAATGGCTTTTATGATGTTTAAGTATGTTCCTTCTATCCCGATTTTCTCGAGGGTTTTTATTAAGAAAGGATGCTGGGGGCGCCTGGGTGGCGCAGTCGGTTAAGCGTCCAACTTCAGCCAGGTCACGATCTCACGGTCCGTGAGTTCGAGCCCCGCGTCAGGCTCTGGACTGATGGCTCGGAGCCTGGAGCCTGTTTCCGATTCTGTGTCTCCCTCTCTCTCTGCCCCTCCCCCGTTCATGCTCTGTCTCTCTCTGTCCCAAAAATAAATAAAAAACGTTGGGAAAAAAAAAAAAAAAAAGGATGCTGAATTTTGTCAAATGCTTTTTCTGCATCGATTGACAGGATCATATGGCTCTTTTCTTTTATTAATGTGATGTATCACATTGATTGATTTGCGAATATTGAACTATCTATTCATCTGTTGATGTAACCTTGGGTTGCTTCCATAATTTGACTATTGTCAATCAGTACATAATGCTGCAATAAACATGGGGGGGCATATTTCTGAAATGGTGTTTTTGTATTCTTTGGGTAAATACCTAGTAGTGGAGTTACTGGATCATGTGGTAATTCTATCTTTAATTTTTGGAGAAACACATATTGTTTTGCACAGTGGCTGCACCAGTTTGCATTCCCACCAACAGTGTATGAGTGTTCCTTTCCTCCACATTTTCACCAACACTTATTGTTTCTTGGGGTTTTGATTTTAGCCATTCCGACACATGTGAAGTGATATCTCATTGTGGTTTTGATCTGCATTTCCATGATTATTAGTGATGTTGAGCATCTTTTCATCTGTTGTCCATCTGGACGTCTTCTTTGGAGAAATGTCTGTTTATGTCTTTTGCCCATTTTTTAATTGGATTATTTGGCTTTTTGGTGTTGAGTTGTATAAGTTCCTTATATATTTTGGATACTAACCCTTTATGAGATATGTCATTTGCAAATATAGTCTCTCATTCATCAGGTTGTCTTTTAGTTTGTTGATTGTTTCCTCTGCTGTGCAGAAGCTTCTTATTTTGATGTAGTCCCAGTAGTTTATTTTTTTATTTTGTTTTTCTTGCCTCAGGAGACATATCTAGAAAAATGTTGCTACAGCCAGTAGCAGAGAAATTACTGCCTGTGCGCTCTTCTAAGATTTTTATGGTTTCAGGTCTCACATTTGTATGTTACTTTTTTATTCTGTTGGTATGATAATTACATCAATTAACTTTTGAATGTCCATCCACCCTCGCATACCTAGAGTAAATCTCACTTGGTCATGGTGTATAATCTTTCTTTTAGATTATTGATTTGCAATATCTTGTTGAAGATATTTGCATCTATGTTACGAGAGATATTGTTCTGTAGGCTTCCATTCTTGTACTGCCTCTGTCTGATTTTGGTATTCTTGTAACGCTAGCCTCATAGAACGATTTAAGAAGTGTTCCCTCTCCTATTTTCTGAAAGAGATTATAGACAAGTTTGACAGAGAATTTCTTCCTTAAATGTTTGGTAGAATTCACCAGTGAACCCATGTGGCCTTCTGTCTTAGTCCAAGACTGGGTAGCTTATAAACAGCAGAAACATATCACAGTTCTGAAGGCTGGAAGTCCACGATAAGGTGCCAGCCTGTTTCGTGTCTGGTGAAGGTCTACTTCCTGGTTCATAGACTGTGTCTTTCTGCTATTCCTTATATGGGTAGGAGGGGTGAAGGAGCTCTCTAGGGTCTCTTGTATAAGGACACTAATCTCATTCATGAGGGCTCTGCACTTATGACCTAACCACCTACCAACCCCCCCCCCCTTTTACTACCATGACCCTAGAGGACTAGGACTTAAACATCTGAATTTGAGGGGGCACAAACATTCAGACCACAGCAGCGTGTGTTTTTTTTTTCCAATTTTAGTATTTATTTCTTTAATTTCTTTAATTGCTATAGGCCCATTCAGATTATCTATCTTCCTTTGTGTCAGTTTTAGTAGTTATATCTTTCCAGAAATTGATCTATATCTTCTACATTATTAAATTGTGGGCATGAGTTGTTAATAATACTTGTTTATAGGGGTGCCTGGGTGGCTCATCGGTTAAGCATCAGACTTCCGCTCAGGTCATGATCTCACAGTTCGTGGGTTCGAGCCCCGCATTGGGCTCTGTGCTGACAGCTCAGAGCCTAGAGCCTGCTTCGGATTCTGTCTCCCTCTCTCTCTGCCCCTTCCCCACTCACGCTCTGTCTCTTGCTCTCAAAAACTAAATAAAACATTAAAAATTTAAAAAAAAATAATAATTGTTTATAGTCCTTTCAATGTCCATGGCATCCATAGTAATGGCCTCTCTGTCATTTCTGATATTGGTAATTTGTATCTGTTTCTTCTGTCTTCTTTCTTGGTTAGCCTTACTAGAGGGTCACCGTTTTTATTGATCTTTTTAAAGAGCCAGCATTCAGTTTCATTGATTTTTCTGGTTTTCATTAAAAGTAAATTTTTAAGGAAGTAAAACACACATACATACATGGGAACTTCCAAATAATGCACTGATTAACAAGGAAATTAAAAGTCTCTTAGACTATTATAGAGAAGACAATTCGTGCTGTGCAAATTGAACCCTGTGAGATGATGCCGTCTTTTAAGCCTAAAATAATTTCTTTTATGTAAAGAAATGGAGACAGATTGGAAAAGAAGTAACACTGGAAATAAAGCAGTCTATTGAAGAAAGTAGAAAATGGATGACGATACTAACTTAAGGAGATCAAAGGGCAAGACTCAGGTGGAACTCGGGAATCAGAGACCAACAGAGTCCTGAGAGAGTCCTGGGTCTAAACGTGTTAACTTTACTGGTGGGTAAAGTGAAATTAAGAGAAAGTTGCTGGACCAATGGTAACAATCAGTGTCACAACTAATTTGAGGTCATATGTGAAATATTTTGAATCTTCAACTACATTGCACTAGGAAAGGAAGGGAATGAGATTGGATATAGGCAGGAAGTCAGTCAACATATATGAACCTTTGGTAGGACCATCCCTTGAGGGGAGGAGAGGGAAGGGGCAGAGGTGAATTTTCCCGTAAGCAAAGAGACCTTCCTGTGAGCTAAGGTGTGCCACAGGTTGCTGCCAATTCCCAGTGGAGTCAGGAGGTTAGCAGTTGTCTAAATCGTGTTATAGCAAGACCTCTGCAGAGAAGAAGGCATGAGGAGTAGGATTGAATCCAACCACTCTGAGATATGAAAATGGCCCAGCAATAACTTCACGTGCACTTAGGGACCTGAGAGGAAGTGCACATAAGTGAAATTGGCATATGTTAGCAATAGGGTGTAATGGTACTTTGGCAAACTGATGAGTGACATTCATTTGTAAGAATCTAATCAATAAGGACAGAATAGTGTGAAGCTGTAATTTGCCATGCCCTTGAATTCGTCTCAGGCTCATTGGATCCCAAGCTTTCAGCAGCAACATTAGCTCTGTCTTCCCCCATCAATGGACTAAAGCTGATTATGTACTGCCGTCCCAGAGAGAATTGGCTGAAAATTAGTCGGAACCAACCACGTGGAAGGAAAGAATTATTGATTCCAGTTGAAAGAGGCTGACAGCCGATGCCTAACTCCTCATTGCTGGAGCCAGGTCCAATCTGGCAAGATGGCAACTATGTGCATCCGCCCATGATTAGACCCCCAAACCAGAGAGACCAGCTGTGTTGTTGCCAAGGCATTGACAGAGGAGCCAGAGCAGGTACCCGTCAAAAATGCAAAAAACAAGGGGGTGTATGTTAAGACCAGTAAAAGAAGGAAAGCACTGACTTTCAAATCTAAAATATTTTTTAAGGCCATAAGCATGGGCTGTGTAAAGAGGTCAAAAACAGCAGAAAATGTTAAGGGAAGGAGCCCAAGGTCTGACATAGAGAGGGAGCTCAAGGTAAAATCTGAATTGTCCCAAATTGGTGAGATTTTATCTTTCATTAGGTACTAGCTACATGATGGTCCACTTTATTGTCTTGTTCAACAAACATTTATTCAGCGATCACTATGGGCTAGGCACTGACTTACGATAAAATGGTCCATGAGACAATGTCCTTCCTTCACGCCACGGGAAGTCTGTTAGAAGAAACAGCCAGAAAAGTTGTAATCACAATTCCGTGTGATATTATGGAGCGTGTGGTATACTCTGTAAAGTACCAAAACTTTTCTTGGATGGTCAAGGAAAGCTTCCCAGAAGAACTGATCAATTAACTGGGAGCAAAACTCCTGCCAAGTAGGAGTCAGTCTGGTAGAATGGGGTTGGGAGTGTTCATCAGGCAAAGCGTAAAGTCTGTGTAAGAGAAAATCAAGCACATTCCATGAAGTACGTGGCATTCGGGGCGATGACATCTCAGTGTAGATGTGTGTCGTGCGCGTGCCTGGATGCAAGTCTGCGTGTGCAGGACAGAGGGGTGTGTGTGTATGTGTGTGTGTTCGCCTGCATATATGTGTGTGTAGGAACCAAGTAGTGAGTGGTGAAGGTTGAGTGGTGTCCCGTGACCAGATCCCAAATGACCCACTGTGCAATGTTTGGTCCTTGTCCTAAGAACAATGAAGAATCTGTGGCTCTTCAGCATGTTTATTTGCAAGGATGTGGGTTTTGTTTTTTTGTTTTGCAAATGACATTAACCCAACTCAAAATGGTCAGTAGAAGAAACTGGGTCGCAGACCTGGGAGGGCGGCTGAATAAAGAGGCTTAGCTGGAATCAAAATCACTCCACGCCATAGAGCTCTACATAGTCCTTCTCATGTTTGGGCCTATCGGTCTTCTCTACCTTGGTAGACATGGTTCTTCACATGTGGACGTGTGCACCCTGATGGCTATAAAAAGAAGGAGGAGAATGTGGTAGGCAGAATGCAAGCGTTTTATTAGGTCATGTTATACAGCACAGTTGACCTTAAGATAGGGAGATACACGAGTGGGACTGATCTAATTCCATGAGCTCTTTCAAGGCAGAAAATTTTCTCTATATGTTGGCCGAAGATGGAGTCAGAGATTCCAAATCATGAGAGTATCTGATGCGCTGTTTCTGGTTTGAAAATGGAGATGTGGCAAGGAATGGGGGCAGTCTCTAGGAGCAGCCCCCATTTGTTGACAGCCGGCAAAGAAACTGGGGCCAAAATGCAACAACTAAACCAATAAGCATGCCAACAAGGGGGCACCTGGGTGACAAAGTCGGTTAAGCATCTGCCTTCAGCCCGGGTCACAGTCTCCCGGTTCATGGGTTCGAGCCCCGCGTGGGGCTCTGTGCTGACAGCTCAGAGCCTGGAGCCTGCTTTGGATTCTGTCTCTCTCTCTCTCTCTCTCTCTCTGCCCCTTCACAGCTCACACTCTGTCTCTCTGTGTCTCTTGAAAATGAATAAACATCAGAAAATTTTTAGAAAAATAAAAAAAAAAAAAAGAACGGTGACGAGAATAAGCACGGAAGTGGATTTTTTCCCAGAGCCTCCAGATGTGAACTCAGTGCAGGAAACACCTTTATTTCAGCTTCATGATTCCAACCTTCTTCAACCCCAGCAGAGAACGCAACCACAACATGCCAGCCTTCCCACCTACGCAAGTGGGAGCTGCTAAATCATTATTGCGTAAGCCACTAAGTTTACGGCAATTTGCTTTGCAGCCATAGAAGCTTAACACAGAGAGCCCTTGCCCCTTGAATCTTGCCTCTGCCCTACCTCCTGTTGGGTTTCAGAAAACTGCTTTGATTGACTTAGCTTATGGCATATGCCTAAATCTGGGCCTCCCGCTGCTGGCAGAGTAACATAGGATTCTCCGATTGGCTCAGACCAAGGTGGTAAGCTACCCCTTGACCAGCCAATTGAGTCACAGCAGGAAGAACATCTTACAAATAGTAACTCTCATGTGAATCATTGTCCAACGTGTTAATGAGGCAAAGGATGAGCAGGTAAGTGGCTGCTGTTCACAGGAGATAGAAGGAATGTATGTCACAGCAAGGGAGAAGCGTTTTCCACATCACGATTGAGGATGATCATCCTGGTTGAAGAATGGAGAGAGTATTAGCCGTGGACCAGACTGGAGACTGGAGATGCGAACAAGACCTAGGCAACACTGTCTTCAGTGTGAAAACTCTGAACGGTCATCTCACGAAGGGATGGCTGTTACCTGAATACGAGCGGTGGTTCTAGAAAATAACACACCACCTAGCCTAGAGGCCGCCACAAACTAGGCACTCAAATTTTGTTGAGTCAATAAATTCATGAATAAATGTATGAGTAAGCACGAATGGATGAGTGAGCGTGGAAATGGCGATGGCTTCTGCAGGTATTAAAGAGACTTACCCCAAATCAGATGCAAAGCACTAAGAGAATCCATTTTTTAAAAATGTCTCCGTAGCTGTGCCAACTCTGTCTTCAGGGTCACAAATCCCAGGCTTCTTCGACAGAGCAGGCACGTTACACTGTGCACATCAGAACCCTCAGCGCCTTCATGCATCACTGGGGCATGATTACATAACACCCTGGATGCCTTCAATCTGCCTTCACAGACCTCTTGCTGTTATTTATGAATCACTGCATGCTGACATAACTTTGCATTTCCTCCTCTGCCATATGTCTCTAGTCCCTCGTCATCATTGCTCATCACCAAGGTAACCCCCTCTTGCAGCCTTTCCATTAATTTGCATGACTAAGACGCCTTCCCCATCAAATGAGTCCCCTAGTCCTCTGGTGCCTGCGGTAGCTGCCTTTGCTGAAAGCCCTCTCCTGGGCCGTGACCTTGTTTCACTCTGCTGTTTTCCACCTCATTAACACTGAAAATGTCTTCCGAGGGGCAAGGTACTTTCTCCCCATTAACTCTCCACAATATGGCCATGTGTTCAGATGAAGACCATATTAAGTAGCCAGAATTGGAAGTGAAGGGCTGGACCATTGGATTAGGGAGCGTCAATTATTCTGGGTAAATTATTTGGTTTCTGCTGCTCAGAATAACTAATGTCTGGCTTGGGGTTGTCTTCTCTTTATCTATCCTGAGGGTGCAACACCTGAGTAGTATCGATGTTTCCAGTGAAGACCCACTCGTAGCACAGTAAGGCTTGAGGGGAACGATTGTATTCAACAAAAATTTAAGAGGCTTTCGTGTAGGTGGTCTTATGAGAAAGACTAAACAAATAATGACTTCTAAAATAAGCACGACTTCAGCTTTAATGGAGCTTCCAATTGAGTGGGACCATGAACGCTGGTCACGTACTCAGACAAAGATAATAATCAGCTGTAAGAATGCTCTTTAAAAATATAACAGTTAAAAGGGTGCCTGGCTGGCTCAGTCCATAGAGCATGCAACTCTTGATCTCGAGGTTGTGAGTCCAAGCCCCACACTGGGCGTAGAGATTACTTAAAAATAAAATCTTTCAAACATTTTTAAAAAATTTTTTTTTAACATTTATTTATTTTTGAGACAGAGAGAGACAGAGCATGAATGGGGGAGGGTCAGAGAGAGAGGGAGACACAGAATCGGAAGCAGGCTCCAGGCTCTGAGCCATCAGTCCAGAGCCCGACTCGGGGCTCAAACTCACGGACCGTGAGATCGTGACCTGAGCTGAAGTCGGAGGCTTAACCGACTGAGCCACCCAGGTGCCCCTCTTTCAAACATTTTTAAAAGATAGTAAAAGAAAGTCTTACTGTCAAGAAATGACATTTGACCCAAGATAGGAAACACAAGCAGGGATTAAGTAGCTAAAAGGAGAAGAGAGGTCAGTGATCTTCCAAAGCTCTTCTGAATAAATTCATTCTCCCTTCCATATGAAAGCCGTCAAATAATATATAGATTTATCATATCCATGTTTGTTTTTTCTTTAACAGAATAAGGACAGCATGCTAAGTCTAAAGCTCACTCTGACCATCTAAATATTCTTTCTCTGGGTTATTTCTAATTTGTTTTCTGATGTCCTGATTGAATTTTCTCAGTGTCATTTCAAGAGTGGAGTCGATATAAAGAAGGAAATGAATATTTCTTGACCACTAATTTGTCAGGCACCGTATTAGGCACTTTACATACATTCTATATAAACTTCAAGTGAGTGAGTAGTTACCAACTAGACTATTTTATAGATGATTCCACTGAGGCCATAGGATGCATCCAAGACCACACAGCTGAAGGTCTGTCTATGTTCTTTTTTAAGCCCTTACTATTAAAAATGAGCCAATAAGATTATATCTCATACTGAGAAGCAGAAATCCTGTATACTCAATTCCCATACTCTCAACCTCTTTTCCTGCCTTTCTGTCCTTAAAGATCCAAATCAACAGCCTCACTAAACTACCTGAAATGGTCTCAAATGCTCAGTGCCCTCCTGGGTCATTACTTCTAAACACACATCCTAGTGTTTCCATGTCTGCCCCTTCCTCTGAACTCTTACTCAACAATCAAGGATGATACCTTCCCCACACCCTACCCTCAAGCTCAATTAGCTGTTCCTGCTGTATGTTTCCTATGCCCAGAATTTATTCCTTGCATGGCACTTTTACACTGTATGGTAATCTTGTGATTTTTTGTTTCCTGGAAAGACTGAAAACAGCATTACCTTTCTTATCCATGAACCCGGCCTAACACATGGCATATTTTAACAGCTCGGTGTATGTGGATTGAATTAAAATGCCTTTAAGTGAATCAAGTGCGTTGCATTAGGCTCCACTGTGCCTTCTGTATCATGAGAAAGCAGGAAACAGGAAACGGATGTGCTGCAGACTTTCCCACCCTTTGGCATTGATCGGCAGGTCACGAAGGGCAATAATGCTCCTTTCTAATGTGCTGTGTGCCAGTTTCTGAAGAAGCCTGCCCTTCACCCTTTGCAAAGCATCTCTCAATTCATATTTCGTGCCTCCGGGAATAGTGACATGGAAACCAGCTGGCCAGGTCTATCACTCCGCCAGCACAGAGAGCAGGACAGGAAGCCACCGTGCGATTCCCCAGTCTTGAAGCAGCACTGATTCAGCTTCCAATACTGCCAACCAGTGACCCTGACCCTGACTGAGCCCCCTGTGTAACATCCGAGCAGAAAATACGAGTCTGGAAAATGACGTGCTCACTCAATCCTAGATCCTCCACTTTGGCCATGACCGGACTTAGATTCGACCAAGATAATTTGAACATATAAGGTATGTTAGACCCTTTCCCTTATTCAATCATGGATATCCCTTATATCCTATTAGCTCAATAGTATCCCCATTTCAAGAATGAGATGCTTAAGTTTCAGACCGGAAGGTTACTGCTAGGACAACAAGGCACCTATGGAACAGGTAATCGTTTCCTAGTGTCACCTCATCCTCCCCGTCACCTTGGGGACATTCTGGGAACTCAGTAAGAACCTTCCTTTGCCTTGCTCCCCAGAGCACCCAGCCTTTTTCTGTCCGTATCCATGGCTTGGTCATGATTTTCCTTCTTCCTGGAATATGCAGTCTGGTCTATACCTGTTCTTACAGATCCATCTTTAGCTGTCATTGATCCTTTCTGCCAGTAACTGCACCCACTTCATTGAATTTACCTTTATAAATCTCTGCAAGGTATGTGTCATTCGTTCCATTTTCGAGCTGAGGAACCTGAGACGTAGAAAGATCGAACAACGTGCCCCCAAACATAGCTAATAAAGAGCACAGGGGGGATTCAAATTTAGGCTGTGCAATCCAGAGGCACGGCTTTTAATCACCAAGCTATACTATTTTGCTAGCTGAGCTGCCTCTCATCCACAAAGCCCTCTCTGACCTTCTGGTCCACAGAACTCTCCCCTTTGGGGGAGTAGAAGCTCTGGATCCAACGTGCTGAGATTCGATCCCCAGCTCTGGTCAGTTACTAAGTGCGATTTCTAGCCAGTTACTTGACTTTTCCCCATTCTCCATATGTGTAAAATTGAAACGTTAATAGTACCTACCGGAAGAGGTAGCTGTATTAAGTGAGTTAATTTACGTATAGCATTTAGAAGATTGATCCCTGCATGTTAAGCCTTTTAGGAGTTAATAACATTACCATGTCCAATATTGGCACGGTCCACTCTCTACTGCGTATTCTGTCTTCCCTCTTCCACTGTGAGGTAGCTGGGAGCAGCGATCTTATTTTATTTATTTTTACACTCCCATACACAAAGGTGCAGAAGAAGAATTTAATCGGTGTTTATCGAATGATTGATAGCACGAGAGACCGGGAAGTTTCTTTTCAGTACCTCACCAAGACTTGCACTGCTCTACATCAGATCTCTCGGCAATTTTCCCTGAAGTTTAAATAAATTTTTTAATGTTTATTTATTCTGGGGAGACAGAGAGAGACAGAGGGCGAAGGAGGGAGGGCCAGAGAGAGAGGGAGACACAGAATCCAAAGCAGGCTCCAGGCTCTGAGCTGTCAGCACAGAGCCCGACGCGGGGCTCGAACCCACAAACTCTGAGATCATGACATGAGCTGAAGTCAGACACTTAACCAGCTGAGCCACTCAGGCGCCCCTGACTTAAAGTTTAGCAAACTTATCCACCTATTTACGCTAAGAAATAACTGATAACAACTGTTGAGTCATCCGAGTTTCCTCACACCTCATCCCCAGAGTATCCGAATTTCAGAAAAAGATTCCATTTTTCCATTGCTACAACTACATTTATTGAGCACTTACCATGTGCTAGGTACTGACCAAAGCACTAAAGGATTATACAAAGATAAATAACGTACGGAGTTTAAAGGCAATAATTTTCTTGTAGGAATAGAAAGAGCTTCACTCGTAATCAGACTACAAGAAAAGGAATGGACACGGAAGGGGGTGAAAACCAACATTTCTTAGATACATTTTATGTGCCAGGCATTTTACATATATTATCTCATTTCATGCTTAAAACAATTATAATTAAGTAGGCGCCATTATCCTTGTTTTACAGATAGGAAAACTGAGATTCTAGGGAGTTAATTAAGTTGCCAAGAGTAATACAACTGACAAGTGACAGGGCTAGGGTTTGAATCCATATCCATGATAACGCTGGTAAGTATCCTAAATGAGATAGAGCAAAATACCAGAGGAACACAAGGTATGGAAAATAACTCAAGGTTTTTATCTTTACTCGATCCTTTTCCCTTATCTACAAGGTATTGGTTAAACAGGTGATCTTAGAAACTTCTACTTGAAATAGGACCTTAAAGATTATGGGAAGCATTGCTTTTCAAATGCTCCCCCCCCCACCACCAAAGTCTTCCAAGAAATATTCAAGAGCTCACTAAGTTGTAAATTGACTCCCAAGACTTAATTAACATCTGTATGTGCGCTTTAGAGCGTCATGCAACCTCTCCTTTTCTGCCTTTCTCTTCTTCGTGATGGCCTTCCTTCCACTCTAGCTACAGAAAGGGTAGCCCTCAGCCATCCAGAATCCAATCATTGGAGAGTTGCTCCAGATATAAATATCTTTGGGGCACCAAATAAAGCAAGTGTGAAATATCACCTTCATGAAAGACTCCTTTGAAGATCCATTATTCCACCAAAATCTCGTCCTCATCAGGAAGTTCTTCGATCTTTTCTGCAAAAAGCAAAGCATGGCTTTAGGAATTGGGTGATTGAGACTTTTTGACATATTCTGAAAGCAGGAAAAGAGTTTTGGTAGTAGGATTCATGGCGACTTTTCTTTGATGACCGAAACTTTATTTCTTCCATCCCTGGATTATTGTGACAAAAATTCATTGCTTTCATAAAGAGTCTTAGGAGAGCAAGTCAAAGAAAGCAGGTGGCATGTTTGAGAAACATGGAACCATGGAAATGGCATTTTTCATATATTTAGGTATAAGCGATTGTTTCCAGCTATTCTTAGACTCCTAAAGGTATGTCATCAGCTGGAAAGAAAAAAAAATACTTGAAAACAAGATAGATGTGTGATGCTAATTCTTTCAAATATAACGGAGATACATTCTGGGACTATAAAGGTTTTCAGGTTATATTGGATGAAACCACCAAATAAAGATTTTATGTGACTTTTTTTAAATTGGGTGTGCATTAGTTAATTACATAGTTAAAACATATTCAAACAAATCATAATATAAAAAATAATGATAATTGCAATCTCATTTTATTGCATCTCACAAAATGTTTAATATTTTCTATTTCCTGTTAACAAAAGGTAAAGTTCCATGCCATTTGGACAAATTAGTTTTTAGCGATACGATCATGTCCCATGAATTGAATGGAATTACTTTTAAATTTGTGTATTGTTCTTATTTAATTATTTTCAAAGCCAAATGCTGTAGTTCAACAAATGCTCATAACGTGTATTTACTGAAGGGGCCATAACTTGCACGGTGCAACTTGCTCACAATTTCAGCTACATCAGATTGCCCTGTTGCAAATTAAATAATAAGAAGCAGGATACAGATTAATCTTGGTTTATTGCTTAACATTGCTAAACCAATTACGTTAACTCTTCATTGTTTTAATCATGATAGTTAATCATACATCTTTTAAGATCAGCCTATAATTTATCTTCAATGTTTTTTATTTGGAGAGGATACTGTTTGACTTCGGGACAATCCCCAATCCATCATGTGACTATTGTTTCTTGGTCTTTTATTCCCACGCCTCCCGTCTTCACTTCCTTCTGTTCTAGCTTAGGTTGCATGGTCCGTCATGCAAATCACTTCCTCTCGATTCCTCTTCCTCCTTGATCCTTTGTCAAACTCACCTGGAAAAGTACCATCTTGGTTAAATGTCTCTCCACCTGCTTAGTTCCTGATCCAGCTAAGCTGAGCAGGGCTGGAAAAAAACCACATAAATGTGCAGAGACAAAAATCGCTTTTAAAATTCCACGGTCACTCTCCTCGAGTGGACTCCTAATCCTAAAAGCAATTCTGCTACATCTCCCTGTGGAGTTTCATTCCCAGTCACCTTCATGACTATTTCACACCTTCTCTATCCTCTGATCTGCAAGTTTCCCAGGGTCACTCTTATCTGGTGGCCTCACTTCCCGTTCCTGAGAAAATAAAAAGCAGAAGAGAATTTCTTACCTCCCACTGACCTCTGCAACCTGACTGCATTCTTACCCATACAGACTCTGCCTTCCCTTCAGTTTCTATAAATGCATCGTCCAAGCTTCTGTCCTAAATCAGCCATCAACTTGCAAACTAGCTACCAGCCACTGTCACCAACTCTAGTATGTATGTCCAGCAATTTCCCCCCTTCCGTCTCTGCATCATCAATATTCTTGTTCTATTAGATCATCCCATCATCACAGAAATATGCCTTAATACTGTCAGTCGTGACAAAAAAATTTTTTTTCACCTTTTTCTTGACCTACATATGTCTCTAGCCATCACCCTTCTTTGCTTCCCTCTATTTGACTTTGGAAATACCCTTCTCTCTTGCCTCTTTTCTTGAATTGTTAGAGGCTCCTTCTGGGTCTTCTTCGCTGGCTCTCCTTCCCCTCCCCCAACCCTGACCTTCGAAGAGTTCCAGAACTTAGTCTTCACAACCCTTCAGCCCCACCATGATCCCAGCCAACGTCAAGGCTTTACATGCCTTCACATGGCCAGATGTCTAGTGGTTACCTGCAGCTAAACCTCTCTCAACTTTCCACTTACTCCAAACTCCTGATTTCTCCTTCAAAACCTATCCCCCACACAACAGTCTTCCTTGTCTTGTGAAAAGGTAACTCTGTTCTCCCATTGGTTGGTCCAAACTTCTTGCTTTTGACCTTAACGCACGCTTTCTTTCTTTCTTTCTTTCTTCCGTTCTTTCTTTCTTTCTTCCTTTTTTCTTTCTTTCTCTCTTTTTTTTAATTGAAGTATAATTAACATACAGGGTTATATTTATTTCAAGTGTACAATATAAAGATTCAACAATTCTGTACATTTCTCAGAGCTCTTCAAGATAAGTGTACTGTTGACCCACTTATCTATTTCATTCATCCTCCTACCCACCTCCCGTCTGCAACCACCAGTTTCTTCTCTGTATTTAAGTCTGTTTTAAGGTTTTTTTCTTTCTTTGTTCACTTGTTTTGTTTCTTACATTTGGCGTATGAGTGAAATCGTGATATCTGTCTTTCTCTGACTGATATTTCACATAGGATTCTCTTTTTTTTCAAAAAGCACATTCAGTCCATCGGCAAATCCTTGATTTCTACCTTCAGAAACACACCATCTTACTGCTTTGTCCACCACAAATTTTCTTGTGAGAGCTGCATCACTTGTCCCCTGGGTTTCTCCCCCATCTCCCCGCCTCTTCTCCATCCTCTCGTGTCTTTTCTCCAGTACGGCCACCAGAGTCTCTGCTCAAAACCTTCCGTGCTCCCATCCTACTCAAAGCAGAAGTCCTCAGGGACGGAACGACATTAAGTCATTAGCATAGTTTCTTATGTGCTGGTTGCCTCTTAAATTTCAGGGTTTAGGCAGTCAGGGACTATGTCTCACTCATGTTATGTCCCCGAACATTTGCCACTCTGAATTTACATAATGTGTAAATATTTACAATATGCATTCAACAAAGGGAAAGCCATCAGATATTCCATCCACTAACCATACAGATATATTCTCCAAAGGAACAATACGCATGGTCCTGTTTTTATGCATAGGCATTTTACTTGTTAACTTTTGTGGGTTTCCTCTACCTAATTGTAAGCCTGTACAGCTCAACATTCTGAAAAGCTTACCCATTAAAACATCTGCCATCAATCCTTGATATATTATTTCTTAATTATTAAATCTAATGGTGATATGGCACAAACACAAAACAATCGAATGAGAGATTACAGTGTGCACTGCAGGAAAGAAAAGCAAACAACGGCTAAAGAATTCTGTTTGGGCTATGTGACCTTGGGAAAATTGCTTTGCTTCTCTGGGACTCAGTTTCCTCCGCTAATAAAATGAGAAGATTGTTTGAGTTTGATTCCCGATGCTAGGACCCTATCATTTAGAGAGTATGAGTTTGTTTTCTGCTCTTTTAAACTTCAGGGGAAGAATAAAAACCCACAAAGAAGGCATCCTTTTATCAGAAACATAAACCATCGTGTTATGAGGACACGGATGGCAAAAGACAAAACGGGTATCCGTGAGAAACCGTGCTCTCTCGCCATTGCTTAATGACGACACAGGAGCGTGGGAGTGCAAGAGGGAGCTATGACAGGTTATTAACTTCTTTCCAGTTAAGGGCACCGTTCTAATTTGCATTCCTGAATATGCACAAAACAGCATGCCGCTGAAAAAGAATTTTGCCAGTCGTGACAAGGCTTTCACCAAAACTGTGACATGAGTGTTGAGTGAGGAAGTAGGCTTTCCTTTTTCAAACAGGGACGTTGAAGAGCCCTCAAAGGATCTGGCAAGGTTTCCTGTTGGCTCTGTGGGCAAGTGTCTCACTCTCTAACAATCATCTCATGCGGAATCAGTTTGGATTGGCTTCCTGTGGCAGTGGGGCTCCATGTGATATGGCTGACGACTTCTGCTTCGTATGGCAGCGGAAAGATTGAGGGACCAGACGCAGATCATGTATCTGCCATTAACTGTCTGTCCTGCCGAGCGAACCGCTGAACATCTTAGAAACTAAATTTCCCAGTATGAAATGAGGACGTTGATGCCAATTCCATGTTATTTGAGAAGAAGATAACATCATGACTGTGACACCACTTTGGAAGCGCTGAAGGGCCAGCAAATCCAATGGCTTTTTACTAATTCACAAATGTGAGACTGTAGGATTGCTAGTGTCCAGAGTAGATTGAAATGAAAACAATATCGTTGAATTTTGATTATATATTCCAATAATGAGTTGGGTTGGCATGGGAAGTAAGATGATATCCACCATGGATTGCCTACAAGTGTTGGGGTAGCATACGTTCCAGACTACTAGGTAGGAATGCAGACCACCCTTACTTGCACAAATGCCAAAGAGTATCTCCAGGGTCTCTGTAAAGCCCACTATGGTGTCTTGTTAGGGTCACTAAACACTAAGACTCACAATCAAGTAGAGGTGCTTGGGTGGCTCAGTCGGTTAAGTCACCGACCTCAGCTCAGGTCACGATCTCGTGGTTCGTGAGTTCGAGCCCCGCGCCGGGCTCTGTGCTGACGGCTCAGAGCCCGGAGCCTGCTTCGGATTCGGTGTCTCCCTCTCTCTCTGCCCTTTGCCCGCTCACTCTCTCTCTCTCTCTCAAAAATAAATAACCATTAAAAATTTTTTTTTAAAAAAAGACTCACAATCAAGTAGAGATTTCAGTTACTGCATACAACAAAGAGTAGGACTTTACAGAATTAATCCAGGAAATTTACTACACAAACAGCAATAGCCAAAATAATAACTACAAACAGCAATAATAATAATGAGGGGAGAGGATTTTGTTACCAGAGTTACCATGCTGTATTAATTTAAATACCCAGTTTTTAACAAAAAAAATTAAGACAAATGCCAGGAATAAAGTATGCCCCATGCTCAGGGGGAAAAGAAGGACAACCAATAGAAATAGGCCTCGAGGGAGCCGAATGTTGAACTTACTGGACAAAGATTTAAAATCATTTATTTTATAGATGTTTTAAGAACTACAGAAAACCATGTCTAAAGTATGAAGGAAAGTATGAAAACAACAATGCCTCACCTGATGGAGAGGATCAATAGAGAGACAGAGTCATAAAAAGGGGTGCCTGGGTAAAGCATCCGACTCTTGATTTCGGCTCAGATCATGATCTTGTGGTTTGTGAAACCGAGCCCCATATGGGGTTTGACACTAACAGCAAGGAAACTTCTTGGGATTCTCTGTCTCCCTCACTCTTCCCCTTCCCCTCTCTTGCATGTGCATGTTGTCTTTCTCAAAATAAATAAACATTAAAAAAAAGAACCCAACAGAAATTACAGAGTTGAAAAATACAATAACTGAAATGAAAAATTTATCAGAATATTTGAGCTGGCAGAGGGAAAAATTAGTGAATTTGAAGATTGGTCAATTGAGATTATCCAGTGTAAGAGACAGAAGGAAAAGGGGCGCCTGGGTGGCTCAATCGGTTGGGCGTCCGACTTCAGCTCAGGTCATGATCTCGCGGTCCGTGAGTTCGAGCCCCGCATGGGGCTCTGGGCTGACAGCTCAGAGCCTGGAGCCTGCTTCGGTCGAAGTCTGTGTCTCCCTCTCTCTCTGCCCCTCCCGTACCCATGCTTTGTCTCTCTCTGTCTCAAAAATAAATAAAAACATTAAAAAAAAATTCAAGAAACAGAAGGAAAAAAAAATCAATAAGGAAATGAACCTAGGATGTCCATGGGACAGCATCATATTAGCATGTGGATACTGCAAAATGGGAGTCACAAAAAGAGAAGAGAGCAGAAAGGGGAGAAAGGTTATTTGAAGAAATAATGGCTGAAAACTTCTCAAGTTTGATGAAAAATACTAACCTCTACACCCAAGAAACTCAAACCCAAGTAGAGAAGTTCAGAGATCCACAGGTGGACGCATCATAGTCAAACTGTCAAGAGACAAAGACAACGAGAGAACCCCAAAAGCATCAAGACAGAAACATGTCGTGACACACAGGGAATCCTGCATAAGGTAAACAGTTTATTTCTTACCAGAAACCATGATGGCTGAAAAAGCAATGAAATGACTTATTCAGGCTCTTGCAAGCTCTCTCTCTCTCTCTTTCTCTCTCTCAAAAATAAATAAACTTAAAAAAAGAGAAAGTGATAGAGAGAGAAATATCCTCTTCTTATAAGACCGCCAACCCTATCCGATCAGGACTCCACTCCCTTGACTTAATGTAACTTTAATTATTTCCTGAAAGCCCTATCGCCAAATATAGTTACACTAAAGATTAGGGCTACAACATTTGAATCTGGGTGGAGTACATAATTCATTCCTTGGAAATGTATAATAGCATATTCTATTATATTCATGTAGAGCAGTAGTAAGCAGTTAAAATATCCTGAAGTCAACCTGCCCCCAACCTCTTCCATGGAGTCTCATTTTGGAGCTGGTGTCTTTGACCTTGCTCTTTGAGCTGAGTTCCCAAGGTCAGGAAAATATGTGGACTTATCACTAATAATCCATAAATCAGCCTCCACTTTCCCATTCCTCTTGATTTGCATAAGGAGCCTCTTGTCCCAGCCTGACAGTGGTAGAAATAGAAATGTACCAATTAAATGATTGTTCTGCTTATCAAAATCCTCATTAGAATCTATTGGGCAGGAACTAATTTTCTCCTCTCTTATTTTCATGAATATACATAGGATTGAAACACTGAAGCCAAATACACATTAGTCAGACTCTATAACCGATGTGAGGGTGGCTCTAATTTATCTTTGAAACATTTTAGGGCCTGTGAAAAAAAAGGGAACAGAGACAGAGATGACGAAGTTACCAAATATTCTTATAATGCCTAATAGTTTAGAAAGAACACACATATGTATTTTTCCTTGTGAAGGTGGTCACTACTTCGCAGACAAGGCTCTGAAATGTTAATTTCCCCCAAGATAATTCAGCCCTTAAATCACCAATGGCGTGACCTCGCTCCACTCACTAATGCTCAAGCGTGCTTCTCTGTTGTCACTAACTGCATCGAAAAGTCAACAGCTTCATTTTTATTTTGCTCTGCACTTTACACATTATTTTGACACCCGCTAGCTTTATCTGCTCCCAACAGCCCTGTGAGTTGGGCACAAGGAAATTGAGGCAAAGGTGTTTTCAGGAGACTCACTCGGGGAAGGCTCCAGTTGACAGAGGTTGATTCTGGGCGTCAAACAGCCTGTCATCGTGGGATTCGCAGCATCCAGCCCACTCCTTTGCTCATCCGCCCCTGAAGCCTAGTGTGCCCTCCTCCTTTCTCCTGCCTTTCCTGTCCACTCTCTGTTCCTCTCTCAAGGTGCAGCTGGGGTTCTACGATTTTCTGGGAAATAACACAATCACTGGGCGGCTTACGGTGACCCTCTCTGGGCTTCTTTGGCCTTAAGGAATAGTGCTGGGACTGCACGAATGATTCTGTGGGATGATTACGTGTTTCTGATATGTCCCTCCCACTAGGGTGTCAGAGACTTGAGGGCAGGGGTGCTAGGTCTCGTATCTCCTTTTCTACTCACGTGTGACACAGGACCTGGGACATGGCAGGTGCTCAATGCATATTTATTGAATCAATTGGAAGGGGAAGACATATTTAAGAACAATCTACAGTGGCAGCCTCTCCTCAGTAGATTCTCCACTTTCTGAACATAGGGATTTAAGGGACTAGCGTAAAGATACATAGCTAGTAAGTCATTAAGATAGTATTCATAACATCTATACTGTAGCTTATTAGTCAGGGGGCTGCGGGTATCTCAGTTCCTGCCATAACAAAGTGCCACGACGGTGTGGTGGAAACAACACAAATTTATTTCTCATAGTTCTGGACCACGGAAGTTCAAGATCAGAGCGCCAGCGTGGTGTAAGGGCCCCCTTCCGGGGACTTTGTAGACTTTCGATTGTATCCTACACAGTGCAAGGGGCTAGCGACTTCTCTTGAGCCTCTTTTTTAAACATTGTTTTTAAGTTCATTCATTTCAAGAGAGACAGAAAAAGCGAGCAGGGGAGGGGCAAAGAGAGAGGAAAAGAGAGAGAGAATTCCAAGCAGACTCCCCACTGTCAGTGCAGAGCCCGGTGCGGGGAACGTACCAACCATGAGACCATGACGTGAGCCAAAACCAAGAGTCAGACTCTTAACCAGCTGAGCCAGCCAGGCGTCCCTCTCTGGACCCTCTTCAATGAGGCACTAATCCCACTCATGAGGGTTCTACACTCATGACTTAAGCACCTCCCAAAGGCCCCACCTCTTTTTTTTTTTAATTTTTAATGTTTATTTATTTTAGAAGGAGAGACAGAGCATGAGCAGGGGAAGGGCAGACAGAGAGGGAGACACAGAATCCGAAGCAGGCTCCAGGCTCTGAGCTGTCAGCACAGAGCCCAATGCAGGGTTCGAACCCACAAGCTGTGAGATCATGACCTGAGCCAAAGTCTGATACTTAACTGACTGGGCCACCCCGGCGCCCCGGGCCCCTACCTCTTAATGCCAGCACATTGGGTGTTAGGATTCCATCATACGAATTTGGGGGAGGTACAAACATTCTGATTGTAACACCAGAGTAACACAACTAATGGAGGGTGTGTATGTGTGTGAAAGAGAGAAAGGGATGGGCAGAGAGAAATTTTAAAGAATTGATTCATGAGATTGTGGAGGCTGGCAAAATCTGGAAGTAAGCCAACAGGCTAGAGACCCAGGGAAGAGTTGAAGTTATAGTTCCAGTCCAAGGCAATCTGCTAGCAGAGTTCCCTGTTTCTTGAGGGAGGTCAATCTCTCTCCTCTTAAGGCTTTCAACTGCGTAGATGATGCCCCCCTACATCGTGGAAGATAATCTGCTTTACTCAGGCCCTATTGATTTAAATATTGGTCTCATCGGAAAAATAGCTTTACAAAAACATCTAGAATAATTTTTGGCCAAGTATCTTGGTACCCTGGCCCAGCCAAGGTGACATAAAGTTAACCATCATATCATCATGCAATCATCTTTAAGAAGAATGATCTAGCCTTTGGGGAGCTAGATTCCAGAGGTGAGGGCATGTCCACAGTACAGAATGCTAACTTAGACACTCACTGAAGTGAAACTCTGTACTGTTCCAGATTGGAACCCACACTTGCCCCAGAGGATGATGACGGGACTGAGTTCAATGAGGACAAAGTGGCGTAGGGTACAGCACCCTCGACTCTATGGGCATTTTGGACTGGATGGGTATTTTTTTATTTTTTTAGAAAGGGAGGGACTATTCCTTTGCAAGGTAGCCTATTTAGCAGGCTCTCTGGCCTCTACCCACTAGACGTCAGTAGCACCCCAGCTGTGCCGACGACAACTATCCTCAGACATCGGCACATGTACCTGGGGAGAGAAAACCGCATTCAGCAGAGAGCCACTGAGTTAGGCGTCGACCTTCAGGGAACTCTAAACCACTTTTCCCCTTCCTCTGTTGACAGACCAGTGTGATAGAAACGTCACAGACTTCGACGTAAGAGCTGGGCGTGCTTGGATTCAAATCCCAGGTCTTTCACTTGCTGGCTTATGCAGGATGCTTACCTCATTGTCCCCGGCAGGACGAAAGTGACAGCAGCCATCCATAGCGTTATGAAGCACCATCGGCAGCACGTGGAGAAGTCCATTCATATCACTCCTCCTCTTTCTTAACCATAACGGTCTTTCCACCTGTTTCCAGCGCCCTCTACTCATTTCATGGGTGGATTTTTTTTTTCTGCCTCTGCATCAAAAGCACACTTTCTGGAACCACGACAATGCTATTTAAAACCGGGTGTGCGTATACCCATGTGTAAACTGATAAACTGATTCCGAAATTGTATGGAGTCGCAAGATGAGAGTAGTTTATGCTCTTAGATGTGAAGCCTTATTATAAAGCTGCAGTAAATAGGACAGTGTGATAGAGACCCAAGGGTAGACAAATAGACAAATGCACTGAAACAGGAGGTTTAACAGAAGTTCTACGTATTTATGGCAAAAGTGACAGGACACTTTTAAATTTTTTTCTTAATGTTTATCTATTTTTGAGAGAGAGGGGAGGTAGGGGCGGAGAGAGAGGGAGCCACAGAATCCGAAGCAGGCTCCAGGCTCTGAGCTGTCAGCACAGAACCCGATGCGGGGCTTGAACCCGTGAACCACAAGATCATGACCTGAGGTGAAGTCAGACACTTAACCAACCGAGCCACCCAGGCGTCCCATAGAAAGACTCTTTTAAATAAAAGGTGTTAATCCATTGAATATCTACGCAGGAAATACAAATCTCAATTCTTACATATAAATGATCAATTCCAGATCCACTGTAGATTTACAAGTGAAATATAAATCAGTAAAGCTTCTAGAAAATATATTTATGATCTTTGGGTGGGCGAAAATGTCTTAAACAGGGTGTGAAAAGCACTAACCATAGGGGAAAGAATGACAAATGTCGACTGTGTTTGTATTAAAAACTTCTGGTCCTCACAGATACCATTAGGAAAGCAAAAGGCAAGCCAGGGACTGGAGGAAGATCCTATGCATATCAGTACCAAGGGCTCATATCTAGAATATATGAAGAACTCCTATAAAGCAGTAAAAAGACAAATAATCTTACAGAAAACAGGGCAAAGGATTTGAACAGGCACTTCAAAAAAATATATATATATATGCAAATGGTCCATAAACGTGAACGTGTGCTCAGCCCCATTAGTGATGAGACAAATGGAGATGAAGATCCTAAGATACCACCTCATATTCCCACAATGAGTAAAATGGAAAACTGTGACACCGTGTCGGTAAAGATGTAGAAAGGATGCTTGGAAACTCCGGTCCGCTGTTGGGAATATAGTTAGAACCTCTTTGAAAGGTAGCGTTATTTGTTATGGTTGAACAGTATAACCCCGATGATGCGGAAATGTCATTCCTAGATACATAACAAATGGACTCGGTGCGCATCGGCACAAAAAGACATGTAGAACATTGCTCAAATTAATGTGCAATCGTCAAAAACGGGGGGAAACAAGGGTGCCTGGGTGGCTCAGTCAGTTAAGCTTCCAACTTCGGCTCAGGTCATGACCTCACGGTTCGTGAACCCCGCTTCGGGGTCAGAGCCTGGAGCCTGCTCCGGGTTCTCTGTCTCCCTCTCTCTCTGCCCCACACCCACTTGCGCTCTGTCTCTGTCTCTCAAAAATGAATAACCACACCGAAAAACAAATAATCCAGGGAAGAAATGGGCAGAAGACATGAATAGACACTTTTCTAAAGAAGGCATCCAGATGGCCAACAGGCACATGAAAAGATGCTCAACGTCGCTCCTCATCAGGGAAATACAAATCAAAAGCACACTCAGATACCACCTCACACCGGTCAGAGTGGCTAAAATGAACAAATCAGGTGACTCTAGATGCTGGCGAGGATGTGGAGAAATGGGAACCCTCTTGCACCATTGTTGGGAATGCAAACTGGTGCAGCCGCTCTGGAAAACAGTGTGGAGGTTCCTCAAAAAATTAAAAACAGATCTACCCTATGACCCAGCAATAGCACTGCTAGGAATTTACCCAAGGGATACGGGAGTGCTGATGCATAGGGGCACTTGTACCCCAATGTTTGTAGCAGCACTTTGAACAATAGCCAAATTATGGAAAGAGCCTAAATGTCCATCAACTGATGAATGGATAAAGAAAATGTGGTTTATATACACAATGGAATACTACTTGTCAATGAGAAAGAATGAAATCTGGCCATTTGCAGCAACATGGATGGAACTGGAGAATATTATGCTAAGTGAAATACGTCAGGCAGAGAAAGACACCATATGTTTTCACTCATATGTGGATCCTGAGAAACTTAACAGAAGACCATGGGGGAGGGGAAGGGGGAAAAAGTTACAGAGAGGGAGGGAGCCAAACCATAAGAGACTCTTAAATACTGAGAACAAACTGAGGGTTGTGGGTGGTGGGGGAGAGGGGAAAGTGTGGGATGGGCATCGAGGAGGGCACCTGTTGGAATGAGCACTGGGTGTTGTATGGAAACCAATTTGACAATAAATTATATTTAATATAAAAAAAGAATGAACATTAAAAATTTTTGTAGAAAGATTTAGTTTACATGTATTTTTAAATGCATTATAAACAAAGGATAATACTAGGTAAGATATATAGAAGACAGAACAAAAAGAAGCATATTGGGGGGCACCTGTCTTGATCTCAGGGTCGTGATTTCAAACCCCACATTAGGTGTAGAGGTTACTTAAATAAATAAATCTTCTTTTAAAAAAAAAAAGCATATTGGCAAATGAAAATTTACAGCTGGAATAAATTCACTATGAAAAAAGAATACAGGCTTCAGTTCACAAAACAGGAGCTAACATGTTATATATTGCAAGCCCTTCTAAAATGAAGAGAAGGAAAAATGTCAAAATGAAATCCATGATCAACAAATAACCAGACAAACACAGACCAAGAACAAGGCAGGAGAAACCTTATAAATAGTAATAGACGAGGTTTAATTCTGAGTAAAAAACATCCAATTGGATAAAATGGAATACTCTGTTAAAATAAAGAATAATTATTTTAGGGGCGCCTGGGTGGCTCAGCCACTTAAGGGTCAGACTTCAGATCAGGTCATGATCTCACGGTCTGTGAGTTCAAGCCCTGCGTCGAGCTCTGTGCTGACTGCTCAGAGCCTGGAGCCTGTTTCGGATTCTGTGTCTCCCTCTCTCTCTGACCCTCCTCGTTCATGCTCTGTCTCTCTCTGTCTCAAAAATAAAATAAACGTTAAAAATTTTTTTAAAAAGAGAATAATTCTTTTAAAAAGAATTATTACACTATATGCAGAATATGTAGCAGTCTTTCACTAACCAAGTTATTTGGCATCCAAATTCATAAAGCAAAGCCTAAAGGGACTATAAAGGGTAAAGATAGAAATATAATAAAACTTAAATGGCGTAATTCATCTCCTTTAGCCCAAATTAGATCAGAGGCCAATAGTTAAGTGAGTCTATAGAAGACTTAAGTTAAAAAAAAAAAAAAATAGAGCCTATTTATTTATGACTAACTTAATGCCCCGCAGAGAATAGAACATTTCCCTTCAAGACTCTATGAAACATTTATGAAAATCAGTAATATATTAGGAAACAAAACTTTAATAAATTTCAAGAGGAATAAGAATATAGATAAAGTCTCGGATCACAGGACAATACGGTTTTTAGTTAATATCAAAACTAGACAAAATATCCCATCCCGTCCCATCAAAAAGTATAAAACTTTCTGAAACCGTTGGAACTCAAAAAATAAACTGACAAAAATTAATACAAGACTAGAAATTTATAATAATAAAAACATACAGCAGACCTGTGGATTTAGTTACAGCAACGGTGGAGGAAAATTCATTATCACAATACAAAATAAAGAAAAAAATGTAACTAAGTAAATTAAGCATTCGTCTGAAGAAGATAGATAAACAGCAACATTAACCTAAGGAAGGGGGAGAAAAAAGAAATTAACGAATTTAAATAAGTTAATAAAACAGAGAACTAAAAAAAACAGTACTGGGACACCTGGGTGGCCCAGTCTGTCAAGTGTCCAACTCTTGATTTTGGGTCGGGTCATGATCTCACAGTTTGTGAGATTGAGCCTCACCATGGGCTCTGTGCTGACAGCATGGAGCCTGCTTGGGATTCTCTCTCTCCCTCTCCTTCTCTCTCTCAAAATACATAAATAAACATTCTTTTAAAAAGCCGTACCAATACATTTAAAAACCTCATTCTTGCAGTGGGGGCAGGGGGGAAGAGACAATGAACCAGATAAAACATAACCAAATAAAATTGAGAAAACAAATACACAAATACAAAAACAACGACCTTTTTTTTTTTTTTTTTTTTACGCATACAGTGAATAACAAAGAATTACAAAAGATCGTTCTGTCAGGTGAAAAAATAAATAATTTTCTAAGGAAAGATATATCACCAACCCTCACGTCAGAAGGTATAGGGCATGTGCACAGACCCATCATTATAGAAGAAATAAGGACGCTTGTCAAAACAATCACCCCCCTCCCTCAATAAAGCATCAGGCCCATATTGTTTTACAGATGATTCCAACCACGACAGAACAGAACATACACAAAAAAGTATAGTATCTTTATTGAGATATTATTGATATTATTTAAGATGTGTAACATGATGATTTAATACACGAGAGTGTATTATCACAGGACTGAAGGGATTGCCACAATACAAAAAAATCTGAACTAAAAAAACAGAGTTGAAAGGTGGTTGCCAAGGGCTGGGGTACCGGACGTGGGGACGTGATGGACAAAGGGTACAAACCCATAACTAGGAAAAGGAGTAAGTTCTGGGTGTCTAATGTATACCATGGTGACTATAATTAAAATATATTTAAAATGCTTCAGGAGTGGGGCGCCTGGCTGGCTTAGTCAATGGAGCATGTGACTCTTGATCTCAGGGTTGTGAGTTTGAGCCCCACGTTGGGTATAGAGATCACTTAAAAATAAAATCCTTAAAAATAATGTTTCAGGGGGCACCTGGGTGGCTCAGTCGGTTGAGTGTTTGACTCTTGATTTTATCCCAGGGTCGTGGGATCAAGCCCCACCTTGGGCTCCATGCTGAGCCTGCAGCCTGCTTGAGAATCTCTCTCTCTGCCCTTCCCCACTCATGCACGTGCATGCTGGCTCTAAAATTAAAAAAAAAAAAAAATTAATGTTTCAGGAGCAAAGACTACAAAATATTTTTATTTTATTTTATTATAATGAATCTAAGAAAGGTGACGAATGTGTAAGGAACTTTTTTAATGAGAGAGAGAGTGAGGTGTTTTTAAATAGTCTTAGAGTGCAGATCTTTCTAAGAAACACATAAAACCCAGAGACAATTAAGGAATTAATACTTTCAACTATACTAGAGTTAAAAATCTCCACATATAAAAATTGCCATAAAGGGGGCACCTGGGTGGCTCAGCTCGTTAAGCATCCGACTCTTGGTTTCGGCTCAGGTCACAATCTCACAGTTTCGGGAGTTTGAGCCCCACATCGGCCTGCTTGGGATTCTCTCTCTCTCTCTCTCTCTGCCCCTCCCCTACTCGTGCTATCTCTGTCTCTCTCAAAATAAATAAATAAACTTTAAAAAATTGCCATAAAGTCAAAGACAAAAGGCAAACAGGAAAGAAAATATTTCCAAGATAATACAAGGTACTATTTATGTAAGTGAAGAGTTTTAAATAAATAAGAAATTAGCATAAAAATAGGCACAGGACAAGGACAGAAATTTCACAGAAAAATAAATGAACTTTGCCTTTGAACATATGAACACATACATGCTTACTGTTTGTCATAAATTTTGAAATGCAACAAAACAACAGTAAGCTGTCATTTTTTACTTATCTGTTTGACAAAGATTATACAATTGGCATGGGGGAGGGGTGACTGGTGAAAGTGAATCCACATAATCCCTTTGAAAGGCAAGCTGGAAATGCACAGTAACATGAAAGTTCCCTAAACCCATCAATTCAGCAATCCCATTTGGAGATATGTATCCTGCAAATGTCATGGGCACAAAGAAACATGTAGAAGAGCATTTGCTGCAGCGTTGCCTGTATTCGCGAATTCTGGAAATAACCCAAATGTCCATCAAGAGAGAATTGGTTCAGTACATCCTGACAACATCCATACACAATGCAATATATTGCCGTCACATTCTGTAGGTATTGGTAGGAAATGTTCTCCGCATCAGATTGCTAAGGAAAAGAAACAAGATGCAAAATAGTGTGCACAGCATGAACATATACGATACGTCAAATGCATTTGCATCAGTCATATTTCGGAAAGCTAACGGACTCTGGGAACGGTAACTGCCTCTCAGAGGGATCGGGGAAACCCAAGGTCTGTGTTGACAGACAAAGATTTAACTTTTGCTGTGTATCCTTCTGAATTTTCACATATGTGTGGTTTCATATTTATTTAAATCCTAAAAAGAAAATAACCAGAGTGATGAACACAATGTGCCCCAGATAATTCTGATGCAAAGCCAGGTTTGGGCCCCTTGTCCTAGACTAAATCTGTGCTCAGTCATTTGACATCCCTGAAACCTAATCCCAGTGGAAGGAAGGATGTGCAACAGGTTACTGTGGCCTCTAGACAAGTAACAATTGCAAGGGTTATGCTGTGAGCCAGGGCCTCTGCTAAGCCCTGTGCATGCATGGTCTCATTGGGTCTTCATCACATGCCTCGCCATGCTGGAACCATAAAGAACAGCCATCATTTCCCTGTGCAGAAAACAACGTATTATCATAATGTTTCAATCCCACTCAAGGAAACAAAGTTTTGCAGAATGTCTGGAGTGGAATGTTCAGCCACCTTAGGCCAGAAGCCTACCCTTACTAGCTGTTGCCACATACTAGCTATTATCTGAGGCTCTGGACAAGTCCTTTTATCTCATCATCTGTAAAATGGATAGTATACGGTACAGCAAGCATAAGCTTGCTTAGATGATCTCCTTTACCATATGTCAAAAGCTTATGAAATAAATATTGGTGTGTTCCCCATTTTACAGGAGGTATTTTATCCTAGGTAAGATCAAGTGAATCACTATAAAGGGCCACACTCAATCCGCCAAGGCCCCTGGTAAGGGGGACTGTAAGTAACTCTTCCAATAATGAGCAGGGCCTTTGGAAGTGATATAGAAACCTGGTAACTTCTAAAATCTAATATGATAATAGCCCTGCAGTCCATGTGTTAAAATTCTTGATTTCTACCATGTTATTTCTATTTCAAACAATTATTCCTCATTAAGAGGGTAAATTCTAAACCTTGACAGCCATCATGTTTAGAACTGCCAAGAGAGGGGCGCCTGAATGACTCAGTCGGTTAAGTGACTGCCTTCGGGTCAGGTCATGACCTTGGTTCATGGGTTCCAGCCCCACATCCGGCTCTCTGCTGTCCACGCAGAGCCCGCTTCAGATCCTCTGTTCCCCTTTCTCTCTGCCCCTCCCCTCCTCCTCTCTCTCTCTCTCTCTCTCTCTCTCTCTTAAAAATAAATAAATAAAAATTTATAAAAAAGATCTGCCAAGGGAAAGATGTGTGCCTTCCACCCACTCAAATCCAGAACTGAAAAAAGTTCCCACTGCTTTTCCCAACCAATACTGACTGAGACCAATTTTATATCCCACACGAGGTGCGGTAGTATAGGAGCTAAGTTCCTCCGCTAGACTGTGAATCCCTCAAAAGTCTCCATGGCTCTCGTACTACTGGATTGAGCCTTTGTCCAACAAGCATTTGTTCACGGCTAGGTGGATGGATGGACGGATCGATGGCTAAAGGAATAATTATAGATTTTTTTTTACTGAAAATGGCAACTGCTTATCTTAGTTTATAATATAAAATATAATCCTTTTATAAAAGGCCATTGGTAGAAGGCAAAAGGCATAGGATTTGGAGTTCAGAAGCTTGCGATTAAAAATTCAGGTACTGACTAGGGCTATTACCCTCAGCAATTTACATATACTCCATGAACTCCAACTTCCTCCTCTTTAAAGTGTCAAATATGAACACACAGTAGTCTAGTCATATCTTATAAAGTAGTTAGTTTCTGTAGTCTATAAATAAGACAAAAAAAAAAAACAAAATTACCCTTGAAAACCTCTTAAATCAGGCACAGAATATCATATACATAGCTTTGTGATGCTGTATCTGTTCCCGATACAGAGCCAGCTTCTCAGTTTATAGTTTCTTTGACTGAGTACCAGAAAAATAGTTCATATTTTAGAGCCAAGGGTATTAAAAAATGCCTTCACAGCTTTTTTTTTTTTTGCCCAGCATATGTAAATTAATTCTAATACGTTAATTGTGCATATGGTATAACTCTTCTACATGTGCTTTCATGTTTTATAGATTGGCTTTGTTGAGGTATAATTACCATACCATAAAACTCACTCTGTTAAATTATACAACTCAATGGCAGTGGTTTTTAGTATATGTACTGAGTTATGGAATGACCACCACTATATAAATTGAGAACATTTTCATTATTCCAAAAAAGAAATCCATACTTTTATAGTTGCTCCCTCAGCCCCTGAAAACTACTAATTTACCTTCTGGCTGCATAGATTTGCTTATTCTGGACATTTATAGACATAATGAGACAATGTGCGCCCTTTCATGCCTGGCTTCTTTCATTTAACATAATGCTCAAGGGGGCGCCTGGGTGACTTAGTCCGTTGAGCGTCCAACTTAGGCTCATGGTCTCACGGTTCATGGGTCCGAGCCCTGCATTGGGCTCTGTACTGATAGCTCAGAGTCTGGAGCCTGCTTTGGATTCTGTGTCTCCCTCTCTCTCTGCCCTTCCTCTGCGTGTGCTCTCTCTCTCTCTCTCTCAAAAATAAAGTTTAACATAGTGTTCTCAGCGTTCACCTTCCCTGAAGCAGGTATCAGAATATCATTTCCCTTTCACAGCTGAGTAAATTCCATTGTTTGGATATACCGCATTTTACGGATCCATCCATCGCTTGATGCATTTTTGCATTATAGTCACTCTTTGGTTATTAATAATATTGCTATGCATAAGTGTGGGAAAGTTTTGGTGTGGACATAGGTTTTCATTCTTTAGAGGAACTGCCAAACTGTTTTCCAAGGTGGCTTCACCATTTTGCATTCTTACCAACAGTGGATGGGCGCTCCAATTTCTCCACACCCTCAACCAACCCCTGTTACTGTCTGACTTCTTAATTCCATCTCTCCAAGTGAGTAGAAGGTAATAAATTGTTCAGATGTGTTTTTGATACATGTATCAAAAAAACAGATATATATCTTCTCATAGGGTTGTTATAAGTATGTAGAAGCCTGTGTTAGCCAGCGAGCAGCTATAAAATATTTGTATTATCATTGGTACTGAGATATTAGGCAAGGTTCTTCACAGTAAAAAAAATAAATAAATAAATACGTATAAGCAAAGAGAGACTCTATGATAAAAGTAGAAAAATAATTTTTTGGAAGACTATCTGGGGGCCCACAGAATCAAAAGGAAGTATGGATAACATGGCTTAGAAGATGGTTGGGATCCACGATAAGCCAGGAGGGAATCTGATACCCTACCCACCATTAGGCTCTCAGCAGCCACTGCTGTAGAAATAAACTTTAAATATTTACCACTTAGTCACTTATCCCAGACCAAAGTTCTTTTTTTTTTTTTTTTTTTTTAAGTAGACTCCATGCCCAATAGAGGACTTGAACTCAAGATCCCGAGTCAAGACCTGAGCTGAGACGAAGAGTTGGATGCTTAATCGCCTGAGCCACCAGGCGCCTCCCAGACTCCAAGTTCTGAGAGGAAACATTGAATTGCCAGTCTTAGGTGGTTTGTCCATTGTCAAGAGGAATTATCTCCCTCCCCTTAGCTTCCATGGCCAAATCAGAGCCAAAATTCTGATTACAGATAACACATGGAAAAGCACACAATATGGGGCCGGGCATACCATAATAGTTTAGTAAATGTAGATCTGTTCCTCTTCCTTTCCCTGTGATGTATGTGCCTCTCTTTGGGGCAGTGCTCACTAATACATACTGATGAGCCTCGCCCATGCCTTCGAAAGGCTGACAGGTCCCAAAGACTCCATTAATCCCAGGAGAGTTTAGCTGATTCCCAAGGGCAGTAGCCTTTCCAGGCTTTTAGTATTTGGGATTTTTTTTGGTTTTGTTTTGTTTTGGAGTCAGTGTTTAACCTTGCCACACACTAGAATCACTTGTAGAGCCTTTAAAAATACCAGTGCCTGGGCCCTATTCCCAAACATTCTAATTCAATTGGTCTAGGGTGGAGCCAATAGTTTTTCGAACTCCCCCAGGCGGTGAGGTCTTGAAAACCACAAGTCTGGAGAAAATGGTTTTATCCCATCTGTGTTTGCTCTTTCTCAAAACTCCCTTTTCTCAGTTGCCGAGATGGGCATTTCAGGGGCACCTGCAACACGAAGAGAACTTGCCAAAACCCTCCGGGGAGGAGTTAGCCACGTGACGAAAGGGGAAAGCATTCAGATAGAAAAACCATCTCAAAAATCACTGCAGCACTTAGACTTCCAACTTGGAAAGCAGAAAGAGAGCAATTTTCTAACTTCCTAATGAACATCGCACTCAGCCAGCTGTCAAATATACAAATAGACTAATTTTTCATTCTCATTATTTGGGGACATTTTTCCTGGGCGGCCTGATTATGTGGCTAGAAATCCTAATTCTCTGTGTTCATTAATTTGTAGGTTAATAATTCTCAAGCCCGGAGTTTACAACACACTGTGGCTGGGCTCCTTCCTAATGCAGCCAACCAGTGCGTTATTTCTGCCTCACAAACAGTACTGAGCTATCCAATCTCGTATAAATTCACAGGCCACCATCTTTAAGGAGAAGGTGAGAGGAACAAGCCAATTAGGAGGAGGTCAAATAAACGTAAGAGGAGTTTCATCCTGTACCTGCCAGGCTCCTGATAGCTGGGGCAGAAGCAATGCTAATCAAGGAAAGTCAGGAGTCCAATGTCAGGGCAAGCAAGCATAAACATCACTCTAGTGTGTACAGAAATAGGAATCGTGTGATAATTTCTGTTGTTTTCTCTCTAGGATTTTCCTGTTTGTGTTCTTACTTGTCTGTTTCGTAATAGCACCCTGATCTTCCTTTGGGGAGTTATCGCTCCCGATTGCACAAATTTTTAGTGGGACTGTCCATCACGTTGTCCAGCCTTCCTTTAGCCAAAGGGGTGGAGAAGTAACCTAAAATGAAGCCAATCTAACATTCTCTCCAGGGGATATGAGTGTTAAGGCCAGAAAAATGGACGGAAAGTGGCTGGAATTGATTCATATTGCCCAGTATTTTCTGCTCCAATCATCAGGGCTGACCTGGGTTGCCTTTCAGAAGCCTCGCTGTTCAGCTTTCCTTGTGATTCTGTTAGATACTCTAGATTCTTCCAACGAATTTATATTTGCTTATAATATATAATTAATGTAATTATAATATATAAATATTTATAATATAATATATTTTGCTTATAATAACCAGAGTTTATTTCTGTTGCTTGCAACAACCAGAAAAACCTAAATAATTATATTTGCAGGACATGAGAGAATATGATACAGTAACAGACAACCCCCCAGCTCTCATTGCCTTAAGACAGCTGTGTTATTCCTCATATACAAAGTCTACTTTGCGTCCATCTGACTGTCTGGGACAGCTGTCCCACAATCCCAGCCACCTTGATCTTACGACCAAGAGGAAGATATTTCTTGGTATTTCCTACTTGTCTCTTAACAACGAAAAGAGTTTTGAGCTACACATTATTAAATACCTCACCATGTGCATAATTTTGGATCTTGATTGCAAGAACTAAAACGACCACAAGGTGCCTCAAGAAATTGGGGTTTATCTTAAAGGGCCATGGAGGCAGACATTTCAGGGACATTCAGGATCCATGATGCCATTTTGCTTTATTATCAGCAACAGCTCATACCTCTTCCTTCCATTGCTTTGCCTTCAATAGCCCTCTGCTGGGTTCATGGCTAATACTTTCCTTGTGGCGTTTTCATCACACCTCTACTAACTACTGATTCCTCCCCACATTTTCTCAAATTCCAAATAAAAAGCCAATCCATGGAGGAAGTTTTTCATTATCTCTTTGTTAGAGTCCACCCCATCCGACCCCAAACCCACCCCACCACCACCCTTGCGCTCAGGCCCTCTCCTAAATCATCTAGATTGATTGTCCTGGAGTCAAATGCCGAGTACATTCCACTCACCCAAAGAATAGCCTAGGATCATCTCCCCTAGTGGAGACCCAGGAACAAGGCACACTAATGAGCTACCCTTGCAAGACTCCTACAGTCTCAAGGGGCACCATTGGGAAACAATGGAGTCTTCCCTCTCTTTTGCTTGGTTAGTCTACAGAATTGCCACTTTCGTTTATCTTTTAAAAAAATGAACTCTTAGGGGCACCTGGGTGGCTCAGTTGGTTAAGTGTCCAACTTTGGCTCAGGTCACGATCTCACGGCTCATGAGTTCAAGCCCCGTGTCGGGCTCTGTGCTGACAGCTCAGAGGCTGGAGCCTGCTTCATGTTCTGTGTCTCCTTCTCTCTCTGCCCCTCCCCCCGCTCATGCTGTCTCTCTCTGTCTCTCAAAAACAAATAAACATTTTTGAAAAATTAAAAAAAAACCCAACTCTTAGTTTTGTTGATTTCTTTTATTATATGTCGATCCCATATTTCTTTTATTTCTGCTCTAACCTTTCTTATTTCCTACCTTCCACTAACATCAGGCTCAGTTTGTTCTTTTTCTAGTTCTTGGAGGCAAACATCTAGGTTGTTTATTTGAGATTTTTTTTAACATAATCATTTATTGCTGTGAACTCCCTCAAACTGCTTTAGCTGCCTCCCATTGTTTCGTGGATGTTGTGTTTTCATTTTCATTGGTCTCAAGATATTTGCTTATTTCCATTTTCATTTCTTCTTTGACTCATTTGCTGTCCAGGAGTGTGTTGTTTAATTTCTACATATTTGTAAACCATCCAGTTTTCCTTTTGCTATAGATTTCTGGGTTTTTTCCACCGTGGTTAGAAAAGATACCTGTTACGATTTCAATCTTCTCAAATTTGTTGAGACTTGTTTTAACACATCATCTATCCTGGAGAGTTTCCACGTGTGCTTGAAAACAATATATAGGGGCGTCTGGGTGGTTCAGTCGGTTGAGCCTCCGACTTCGGCTCAGGTCATGATCTCACGGTCTGTGGGTTCAAGCCCCGTGTCGGGCTCAGTGCTGACACCTCAGAGCCTGGAACCTGCTTCAGATTCTGTGTCTCCCTCTCTCTCTGACCCTCCCCCGTTCATATTCTGTCTCAAAAATAAATAAACATTAAAAAAAATTAAAAATAAATTTTAAAAAAGAGAAGAATATATATTCTTCCATGGTTGAGTGGAGTATTCTGTATATGTCCGTTAGACCCATTTGTTCTGTACTGTTGTTCACAAATATAAATTCAAACCCCACCCCAGCTGAGTGTTCCCAAAACACTTGATTTCTTTGGCTCTCTGATACCTCCTCCATAAAATGTGGATAACCAGTAGTATTCACATAATTTTAAAAGATCTATGAGAGTCAAGCATTGTGCCTAGTCAAGATCTAAGAGAGTCAAGCATTGTGCCCAGAAGTTGATGAGCATTCATATGATGGCCCCTAGTTATTTTACTTTGTTATGAGGCAAAGTTCTATAACAACTAAGAATAAAATTTTGAAGACAAAAAAGATTAAAATTCCAGGTTCATTTTGCCCAATACGAAATCACCAGATGGTAGGCTTGTTTGTTACCTACCCACTCCTGCTGAATAACCTCATTAATTAAATAAAACAACAAATGCAATTTGGCTGATATTATAGACCTTTAAATAAACTACACCTTAACAAAGAAGGTTGGGTGATCTACCTACACTCGCAAAATAGTAAAATTATGATTCTAAATGAAAATATCCAGTCCTACAATAAATAGGCATAGGCATTAGGAGTCAGTTAAGTTTAAGCTATTCAGCAGTGCTACTGCTTTGATTATATCTGTGTTTTAAGTTTGTTCTGACTTAAGTAATGCCAACTATTTCCCCACAGGTATGTAGTCCTTCATAGTTTGCAAAATCATCTCCCATAAAACACATCATCATATACCTATGAAAGAAGCTAATAAAGGTTTCAGGGTGGCTCAGTCCATTGAGCGTCCAGCTCTTGATTTCAGCTCAGGTCATGATCCCAGGGTCTTGGGATCAAACCCCATGTCAGGCTCTGCTCTGAGTGTGGAGCCTCCTTACGTTTCTCTCCCACCGTCTCTCTTTCTTTGTCTCTCCCCCTCCCCTGCTTGTGTACCCTCTCTCTCTCTCTAAAAAAAAAAAGAAAAAAGAAGGCTTCAACCTCAGTTGACTCACCCTTAAAGGGTCGGATAATACCGATCCCCACAAAATTACTCAAAGCACTAAAGGCCATCCCGTCTCCATGGTGTTTACCATAGTATCTGGCCCAGTACAGGCACTCGATTGGTAATGAGCCCATTTCTTCTTTTCTGCCAGCTCTGTACGAAATATCATTCATGCATTCATTCATTCATTCATTCAATAACTCCTGTATTTATACAGCAAGAAATTATTGATGTGCCAGGCTCTATGCTTGGCACTGAGAATAACAAGATGAATACATTTCTGGCTCTCTTTCTTCTGACTCCTTTCTCTCTGCCGCGCTCATTTATTTAAGCCTCTGAGGTTTTCCCATGGACATGGAGAATAATCCTTTTGCTGCGGTTATTACATCATCTACTCAGTTGGAAAAGGTCCCTCCCTGCTTCATCCTCTGCCCTTCCTTTGGCACCCATTGGCACAGCTGTTGGAGGAAGTCCAGTTCCTCCTCAACAGATTGGACGTCAGCTCCATAAAGGCAGGAGCCTGTCTCTTTGCACCTTGTGTTTGGTCTTCGTGCTCCGCCATTGCCCATCTTGACTGCTGTGTCCGCCACCTGTGATGGGCCCATCCTTCGTGCTCCATCCAGATTTCCACTTTTCTCTTAGTGTCGGGAACACTCTGTCTGATAAAGGTCATATTAGCCATCCAAACATTTTCAGTGAGGCAGGATCGCTGTCCGTATACTTCCCGTATATTTGGTAAATGTACTCCAGGAACTCAGTGGAATCCCCATCAGGTTGTTGTTGTCGCAATTCCTGTGTTTTATTAAGGCTCTTTTATTCAGGACCCCCCTCCCTGAGACCAACCAAAATGCACTTCTTGCAGTAACTCAGTCCAGACATGACCCTGTCATGGGGAGCCCAATTCGGTTCCAACAGGAAACCATAACACCAGCACGGGAGCTCCACCGGCATCCTATCTTTTTTTTTTTCTTTTTTACGTTTATTTAATTAGTTTGAAAGAGAACACGAGTGAGGGAGGGGCAGAGAGAGAGAGGGAGAAAGGATCCCAAGCAGGCTCTGCGCTGTCAGCTCACATACTGTGGGATCATGACCTGAGCCAAAATCAAGAGTCAGACCGAGCCACCCACGTGCCCTCCCCGATTGGCATCTTCTAAATGGAGCCACTGGGCCTCTTCCCAAGACTGCTCTATCACGAATCATTTCTCATCTGCCACGAGAAGCATATTTAAAGAGTTTGAATATCCACCCAAGAGGGTCAGCGAGCAGCAAATATTAAGGCCAATAATAGCTCAGTCATTTTAAGGGGGGGGGGGTCATCTCGGTGGCGGAGGGGGTGGGTTATTGTTCCTCCAATTGAACAGTTCTGAAGTAGAAAACCAGTTGTTCATGCTGGTTTATACCACAGGCAGGGAACCGCCCTGCTCTGGCTGGAATTGCTACCTGGCCAAATTGAGTCCCTTGCGGGGTCTTAGAAGGAAAGGCTCCTCCAGGCCCTGGTGCTGCACTGGACTCAAACCGAGGAGGAGCTGAAGTCGCGGAAGGTTCTGGAGGCTCAAGCATTTCAGCAGGAAGAGGCAGGAGTGAAAGGGGAGGTAAAAGATTTAGAACATGTGACACATCCTGTCTTCTTCCTCCCTTAAATTTCCCCCATCATCTTGTAGGACCAAGGGAAGAGCCTTGTACCCTGGTCTCTGTAGCGTCAGCTTAGATCCCTCCCTGTCAGTCTCTCCGGTCAGAGGAGCATGAAGGCCTGCACGGCTCTCCTTCTCTTTGCCAGCTCTCTGGCGATACAACTACGATTGCAAAATAGCATGTGATTCAAGGAGCTGTTCAAAGCCCATCCAAAGCATACTGTGCTACGATAGAAGATTGTTTTCTCAGACACAGGGGAATGACCGAAATTGGACCTTTTTCTTCAAAATGCTCCAAAACGGCTCTCTGCTGGAATAGACATCGATTTCCCATGACTGTCCCACACAATCACAAAAGAGCTGCTCTCCTGACAAACCAAAACCAAACTGGGTAAAAAGTCCAACATCCATTCTCACTCACCTGAACAGGTGCCTCAAACAACAGAAAACAAATGGCCTGGGGCCACAAAAAAGGATTTCCAGGTTGTACAAGCCAGAGCAACTCACCCAGAAGGGGTCTTCTCCTTCCAGTGGAAAGTACTGGGGGCAGCCCACACCATGGTCTGACACCAAGGGACTGTCCCCAGAAGGAAGTAGTTCCTGCAGTTGGCCGGGAACATCCCCAAATTCTCCCCAGCAGCCGGCCCACCACAAGCAGCACACTGATGGCTGGCTTCCCAAAACTGTAATGGGATCCGGGCCCGATCTGCTCTGCTCCCTGCAGGACAGGCCAATTAGTCAAGAGACAAGGGGTTGGGGCAAGGTAATAGGTTTTATTCAAGAAAGCCTGCTAACCAAGAAGATGGCAGACTAATGTCCCCTAAACTATTTCCCCATTTCAGTGCAGGTGGGGGCTTTTAAAAGGGAAGGGAAGCCAATAAGAAAGAAAGAAAGAAAGAAAGAAAGAAAGAAAGAAAGAAA